>NC_068979.1:26557459-26674959 GCF_016808095.1 Vigna angularis | reverse complement strand
TACTATAATTTGTAAGAAAATTAAGAAAAAGTTATTTTGAATTTTCGTCTTACTTTATTGAAAGATTCAATACAAAGAATATTTAAATATTTAAAGAAAATTGAAGCATTCAACATTTTGGGAAATAAAGATTAATTAATTTTGAATTAATCGTGGGAGCCGTGAGTAAGTAGGAATGAAATCTGTGGTGTGTAGGGAGGCAAGTGGTCTAAAATAATTGGCTTATTAAATGAAGTATTGCTGAAATTGACCAAAAGACTTTATAAAAATAAGCCATTTGGCAGAGTAAGTAAGTCCATGAAAAAGGGTGAGAAGAAAATGATGGCATGTCCACCACCAACTTATTATTGCATATTTTTAAATATTTTTTATTTTTTATTTTCTAATAAGTTAGTATATGTAGAATTATAAATGGTTAATATTTTTTTTCCTAAAGTTTTTAATATCTTTCATATGCTCAGAAGTTATAATTATGTTATAAATTCAATATCCACAAAATAATTGTGTTCGTCTTTATGGTATTTCATGGATAATGTTTAGTTGGATTAAAACATAAAAATTAAAACTAATCTAAACTTAAATAAAAAATATTTTTTTTAAAAACTTAGAACCACACTTTTTTTTATTATTATTATGAAAAATATTTCTAATGTAAAATAAGTCTTTTTTTTATAAGAACTCCTAATATCTCTAAAAAAATATATTTTAAATATATTAATACTACAAAAAGTTATTTTGAAACTTTACTTAAAATTTTAAAAGTAAAATCTACCTTCTTTCCATACCCTACTTTTTTTATTATGATGTCATTTTAATATTTATATTAACTCGTAAACTTTGATAAATTTACTTAAATATAATATGATATCATTATTTGTTCTATTTAATGTGTAATTTGTAATTAGAATAAAAACAACGGTAATACAATGATACATATTGGAAAAAAAGAAAAAAGAAATTGTAGTTGTAGTATTAGAGTTTAAATGTATGTAACTACTTTTTAGTGCATGACTAATTTATATTTATTACTTTTTCTCTCTTTTTATTATTGTTATTTATACATACTAAAAAGTATTATAATTTCAAAATACAATTATATAATTTTTATATAATGTGTAAGTGGCTAACTGCAAATTTACTGTGAATTTTTTGGACATTTGGATAAGACAAAATTACGAGAACAACAATGAAATGAATTGACAAACCCTTTTTCTTCTGTTTTTTTTCCGACGGCGCAAAAACTTTAATAGCAATATTCTTAACATGATAACCTTAATAGAAACTCCTTTCTATTATTTTTTAAAATTAAACAACTTTTTAAATGTGGTGTCTGTAATGCAGAGTCCTTCTCTTCTCTGTCACCTACTTCTCTTTTCTAGAATTCTAGAAATATGATAAAAAATACTTATATTTTAAATATAAAGGTTAATTTTAACTTATCAAAATTTTAAACTGAATTTTATTTATTCTAAAGAGTTTTGTTTTGTTTTTCAATGATTTTATTATAGTTGAAAAAAATATTCATGTAAAATTGATTATCTCATTAAAATTTAGTTATATTTAGATTATTTGAGTTAAATTTATAGATTTTGAATTATTACTTAATTTTGAAAGTTACTTTGAGGACAAGGGATTCCAGATAAAGGATATCTCGGATACATCTACCAACATATATGAATATAGTGATAAAAAAACACACTACTCAGAATAAAAATTTAATGTGTTATTTCCCTTTTGCCACAAAAAGCCCCCCTTTTTTTGAAGGTACATACTTTCTTAGGTTATGGTGTTTTCTTATTAAACTAGACAAGATAGCAAGAAAAAGAAAACACTCTTAATTAACTTTAAACTATGCCTCTTGCATAATTTTGGTTTACTATGTATTTAAATTTTTATATATTCTTCATTTGAATTTTTTTTCATTTAATTTTTTTCACTAACTCGATGACATGAGTGTTATTTTGTTTAGTTTTCTAACTTGCTTATTCATATATTGAAAAAAGAGTTTTAAAAATGATAATTTTATAATTAATATAAAATGATAATATATAATAGTATTATGATTAATTGAAAATGATAAATAACTTTTTTTTATTTAATCATGAATAATGTGATTCTCATCTTTTTCAATAACTTTATTTCATCACTTATAATAATCAAGAAATTATCGTCATCACCATGTATCCAACAATAACAATCACTTATTTTTTTTATATTATCTATAATATTGTTTTGTATAATATCCTAATTTTTATTACTTTACCACTGATAACAGAAGGAGTTATAAAGTTGATAAAACAAAACATATATATATATATATATATATATATATATATATATATATATAGATATAGTATTAATACAATTATCAAGAAGAAAATAACTATAATAATAAATATATTTAAAAGAACTAAAATTAACCACTAGACCAGCAAGATGACTCTCTACAACATTACCATCCTCCATCAGAAATGTTTCAACACCTAAACCTCATCTACTCACATGAATAAAGTAATCATTGTAAAAAAAAAACAAAACAACACATCAAAGACAACCAAAAAGACAACAAGGTGAACTAGTATTCAAAAGAAAACTTCATAAAAAATTTAATACATCACATATTAGTTCAACATTAAAAACATTTTATAACTCATATAAGGATATAATCATTTGACTCTAGACTCAATGATCCAAATACATGCTTTGACATAAACTTCATTGAATGTATGCACTCGTAGTAGTATTTATATTCTATAGAGACATAAACACGAGTTTATCAACCTACTACTCATGAGGTTAATTTGTTACTCCTAAGACTCAAAAGTTTAGGGTAAAGACCTCCTATCATTCTCTCTCCTAGCCCATTCATCTCTACATGAGTTGAATGGTTGGTAGAATACCAAGATACCTCTTTTTTGAAATCTGTTTATCAAGCATACACTAGCACTTTCTCAAATCACATAATCTCTCCTTGAGATTCTTCTCACATATCATGTCATCCATACTCACAACCATATTTACCCCATCCATAAAGCATCAATAATTGTAATTTTAAGTATACTTTAAATCAGCTCAAACAAAACATAACGCAGAAAAACATAGAAAGAATGAAAAGAGAGTTGAAACTGTAGGCGCCCAATGCCAGGTCTCGCACCCAATGAGTCATGCCCTTTGCCCAGCGAGACAATCTCTCGTCCAATGAATTAGAAGAGAAAAAGAACCCAAACTTGTAGTGGAAAGTGGTGCTCAGTGCCCTAAATTACCACTCAACGCCTAGAAAACAATGAGTTCAATGACTTCACAACTTTTAATGTCCAAAATGGTCGCTCAACACCCTAAAACCCAGTTGCTCTCTATTTTTGTGATGCTCAGCGCCCTACAGGGCCACTCAACTCTATACTAGATGACAAAAACTTTAAATCTTGATCTTAATGCACTCAAGACCTATCCAAATGACCAAATGTGTATTTTTAGCTTTGTAATTGATTAGGAAACATGTTTATACCTCAAATTGAATACAAATTTGCTCATTTGGACAGGAAATCAATTCATCATATCAAGCTAACTACCCAAAACACTAACATCAGATTTCCCCCTATTCAAACTAGAATTCTGCAAAATAAAAGTCATACCAACAACAAAAACACGATCAAGGTACACTGTTAGAATCACTGGTCAATAGAGACTTCGATTGAAGACTTAAAAGACACATGCAAGCTAAGTGGGACCAACATGCAACATATACAAGAAAAGACCAAGAAAAACGATTGAAAAATCAACTTACTCGAACAGAAAAAATGACCGACCTAGATTGAAGAGCTTCCCGCAAAGATCCCTCATACGGTCTCGGTAACAAAGATGAAAAATCCTTAGAAAGAAGTTAGAGAACGTTAGAAAAACGGTTTATAGAATTAGTGTATTTTAAAATAATGAAAGTTGTTTGTAATGAAATTATTTATATTAAAATCATTTAATATTAAAATAATTAAGTCCCATTATTTTTAAACTATTATCACTTCTAAAATGTCATTTTCTAGATCTTTACATTTTGTATTAATAAAAAAATAAAATAAATTAAATTAAAATATTAAAAAATTAAAATTTAATTAATAAATACAATTTTTTTGAATACTTAATAAAAAATTAATAAAAATGAATTAAAAATAGTTAAATCTATAAAAAACTTAAAACTTAATTTAAATTCTAAAGAAATATTTATGCATAAAAGTTTGAGATGATTTTGATAGAAGGTTTGAAAAGGTGAGTGGATGATGATGGGCCATATCATGGTTTGGCATGGAGTGTCTGCTATTCTGTCTCCCATTAAGCAGGATGGACCCTTTCTTCATCCACTCTTTTCTGCAAATACATACAAAAAATACTTTCTGAACTTCTCTTTATATACAAAAATATAAAGAAGATTAATAATATTGTTATGAAGAGGCTCGTGACCCAGAGTGCCATCATCTACCTCTACAGTTCTGTAAGTAAGAAACACGTGGAACATAAGTGAATAAAGCAGGGTTATCTTCATATACTTATAATATTAAAAATATTTATTTATAATATTATGTGAATAAGGATGTAATAAGTTCAAAGAAGCAAGTTTAAACAAAATAGAGCTCATTATTTAAAATTCTTAAAATTATATAATATAAATTGAGTTTATTTTTTATTCATCTAAACATTTCATCTCTTATTTTTCATATTTGATGTTTTTTTTCTATTTTTGTTACTAGGATGTTATAAGTTTAGAATGTGACACAATATATTACAATATGATTTGGTTTTATTTTGAATAAATTTATAATTTTTCTTAGATATTTGATTTATTATTATTTTTTTGCATATTTAGTTTGAGTTTTTATTGGTAAGATATGAGTTGAATAAATAAATTTATTCTATTTTAGGTTCTATTATGTAAAAAGTAGAAGATGAAATCGAGAGAAGAAAGGCAAAGGATATGAGAATGAATATTTCTCTTTTTCTACAAAGGTAAAAACCAAAAAGGTTGAGTATATAAAAGCAGTAGATCTATTATAGGTCTAGCAAAACAGAGATAATCCAAAGTAAAGAAATAATAAAGGTTAAACACTTGTACAAAAATAAGAACTAAGAATAGAAAAAAAAGGCAATGATAGAATTGATGTTAGCTTCCTTCTAAAAAGGTCCATTATCATATGTAAGACCCTATATTAGTATTTACACAACTAAATAATGAATTATGAATTATATTTTTGAATGAATTATGAATAATAATAATTTTTTAAGAATGAATGAGATTTAAGGTTAAGTCATAACACTAATGACATAGATGAAGTTATCAAATGGTGAGAAGTATCGAAATTTATGCTAATTGTTTGAAGTGTGGGTTATGTTTTCAAAAGTTATACCCTATGTTAATCTAGGTTATTAATAAGATCAAAATGAAGTGTCACCCCGTAATAAGACGGACTTTTATATATAAGATGTTAATATATGATACTAATAGTATAATATGTAGGAAATCGTCTGATTATATATGAATATTATTGAAAATTTACAACAAGAGTCAAATGAATATTGTTAATAAAATGTTTTGAGTAATATATCTTTATTTACTAAAGTCAATTTTCCAGTCCTTAATTATACGTGGTGTGTTACCTTTTGAACAACCATCGTATTTTGACAATAAAAAATAGATGATATTATAAGGTAAATATTATAACGAGTGAATTCATGAATTTATAAATTTTTGGAATGATGGTTGATGTTATGATATTTATGTATCTAAATTGATTATAATTTTTTTATATAGAATAAGGTTATACTATGTTGTTAGCTTGGTCTAGACAGAAATTTATTGAAACTTTTTTCTTTTTATTGTCACTTTATATGATTTTTCTTTTTTAATGGTTAATAAGGATGTGTCTAATTGGACTTTGGATGATATCGGTGTGTTTTATCAAAAAGTAACAAAAAAGTTTTACTCTTCTAGTATGAAACATGTGAACTTGATGTGATTGGATGAGGTGTCACGAGCTAAAACTTGGATTCTTTGGAAATTATTATATAGTTGTTTATCTATTGATTTGAAGGGTAAAAAAATGAATGGTTTTATTTCCTATGTGTTGTTTGTGTGATAATAATGTTGAATATTTCTCTCATTTGTTTTTTCATTATTCTATTGTTATATGATTGTGAGAATTGTTGAAAGAAGTTTCTCAGGATTTATAGTTTTTTTCTTTGATTTTAATTGTTCAAATTCTAAAGTCTCATTGTAGTTATTTGCTTAAAGTGGTTAAAGTAATTGTCATTACTACCATATTTGATGATTTGGAGGATGATAAATCATAGTTGATTTCAGGATCAATTGTGTTTTCTTATGCTATTTTTCAAATTAAGGAGTTAGCGTGTATGGTTGGAAATAATATAAGAAGCATATGGGTAATATTGTCTTTGATTTTTTGGTGTTGAAAATTTTCAATATTCAAACTAGGGAGGGTAGAGTGATTTCATTTATAGTTGTAATATAACAAGTTTCATATGCTAATTAGCTTAAGGTGAATACTGATGGTGCAACTAGGAGTTGTCCTGGTTTGACTTTATGTGCTAGTATTTTTATAGGAAGTCAGATGTAAGTGAGGAGTTTTCCAACTTTTTTAGGGGTTCAAACTTCTATTTTTTCTGAGTTCATCATATCATTTATGTTTTGGAGCATGCTTGGAATGATGACTTTCAAAGGCTTTGGTTGGAAAGTGATTATTCTTTAGTTTGTCATGGTTTTTTGGATCAATGAGTGGTTTGTTGGAGTCTTTAAGGGAAATGGCATCGGTGCTAGCATTTTTGTACACATATGCAATTCAAAGTTTTTCATATTTCTTGTGAAGAAAATCATTGTGTTGATAAATTAGCTAATTTAGCTTTCATTTATAAAGAACAATATAAGCGATTTAATATTTTGCCTTCATGTTTTATTTAATTTTTTTTATAATAGGTATAGTTTTTTTATGTCTCGTGAATAGAGCTATCAATTTGATACGCTGCCTATGTGGGTATATTCATAGGGAGATGGCATTATAGCATTTTTGTATTAGGTTGATACCAGAAGCGTCTAGAGATACCAGGAGTAGTGAAAAATACTACACAATCAGGAGTAGGTGAAACTCAACTAGGGAGCATATCAGGGGATACTAGGATTTTCTAGGGACACCAAGAATGGTGAAAATACTCACTTGTAATATTGTTGAAGATTATAGTGGAACCCTCTAAGGATAGAGGAGACTGAACGTAATTCATTTGGAGTGAACCAGTATAAAAATATATGTGCACTTGTTGTTTTATTCTCTCTCAACGCTTCTCTTACAAAACTTGCAGTTACACTTTTGTTTCTAATATATAAGCTTCCTATACTAAACGATATTTATTAAAAAGGAAGTTTTATCCAAACATTGCAACGAATATCTCATAACTACTGAATAACACTTGAAAAGAACTCAATGATTAAATCTATTTCAAATTCGAGCATTTAAACTATCTACGTAAAATCATTCTATCTCAACAAAGGTTCTATATCATACTAGTTGTGAAAAAGTTTTCCAATAACATTATTCAACTCTTCCTTCTAGTGTTTTTCAGGTACTTCATCCAACAGTCATGATCAGCGTTCAATGGCACAAAGTCAATGAACTCTCTGACTTTGGTTTCGCCTAGCGAGAAAATTCTTTGCCCAACGAAAACCAACTCAGAGAAGTTATCGCCTCCACAACGCTCAACGTTATCACTGGTTCCGATTGCCATATCTGTGCACCAAAAATTTCCCTTTTGAGTTTGATTTGTGTAATTTAACATTCCTTTAGATAGTTTACAATTATAAACACCTCAAGATTTTACAATCATGATTCTTAGCTCAACCAATATCAGGTTACCTAAATCAAATTTCATGAGGGTAAAATCTTAACCATTATCAGTCTATAGAATTTATTCATGCCTTAATTTAGATACACAACAACATTTCATAGATTCAACAAGAACTAAATATCAATACAACTCATCGAAGTATCAATTCAAACTTAAACCAATCAAAATATAAACATAAAATCTTTAGATTCCTCACTTGACAAAACAACTCAAGATAATTCTATGACCGTAAATACACCTCCAAGCTTGCAGGATGCTCTATATACACAAAGAAACATCACAAAAATGATCAGATCATACCATTTAATAAAAGATTTAAAGAATAATTCTGATGTATTATTTCAAAGAGTAGAGTACCATATATATACATTTAAGGATCCTATAATCCTTTATCTATTAAAGAAATGACAGGTGCACAAATCTGCACAAATTATAATAATATCTAAATTATAACTAACACAATATTTGATTGCCTAATATCCTTTAATAGAATATTTGGCATATTTTAACACCCCCACTCAAGTTGGTGCATGGATATCACACATTCCCAACTTGAATAGAGACTCATTAAACAATCTTCTTGATACTCCTTTGGTGAGAACATCAGCCAACTGCAATTTTGATCTTACAAAAGGAAATGAAATTATTCCAGCTTCAAGCTTCTCTTTGATGAAATGTCTATCAATATCCACATGCTTTGTTCTATCATGTTGCATAGGATTGTGAGCAATTGCTATAGCCGAAGTATTTTCACAGTACAAACTCATAGCTTCATTTTGTGTAAAGCCCAAATCTGATAGCACATTTTTAATCCACAAAAGTTCACATACACCTAGTGCCATGCCTCTGAATTCTGCTTCAGCACTAGATCTTGCTACTACAGGTTGTTTTTTACTCCTCCAAGTTACAAGATTCCCTCCTACAAAGGTAAAGTATCCAGAGGTAGATCTTCTATCATCTTTTGAACCTGCCCAATCTGCATCAGTGTACCCTTCTACCTTTAAGTTTTCATGATTTGAGAACAAAATTCCTTTTCCAGGAGCGGACTTCAAATATCTCAAAATCCTTTCAACAACATCCATATGAAGCTTCCGTGGGTCATGGATAAATTGACTAACAACATTCACTGCATAGGTGATATCTGGACGTGTATGGCACAAATAAATTAATTTTCCTACCAGCCTTTGGTATCTTCCTCTGTCTATGCTTGCTGAATCTGAGCATTGAAAGAGTTTATGATTTTGTTCAATTGGTGTATCAGCTGGTTTACTCCCAAGCAGCCCAGTTTCTGACAGTAAATCAATAGTATATTTTCTTTGGCATAGAAAAATACCATGTTTTGATCTAGCTACTTCAATACCCAAAAAATATTTGAGGTTTCCAAGCTGTTTCATCTCAAATTCAGATGCAAGGTATTGTTGTAAACTAGAAATCTCATCTTGGTCATTTCCTGTAACAATCATGTCATCTACATATATAATCAAAACTGTAATTTTTCCTTTTCCTCTCTTAAAAAATAAGGTGTGATCAGAGTTACTTGCTCTATAGCCAAAAGCCTTCATAGACTTGGTAAACCTTCCAAACCATGCTCTTGGGGATTGTTTTAATCCATATAGAGCCTTCTTTAATTTGCAAACCTTCATTCCAATTGAATCAGTCATGCCTGGTGGAGAATCCATATAAATTTCTTCTGAAATTTCTCCGTGTAGGAAAGCATTTTTCACATCAAATTGTAGAAGAGGTCAATCTTGGTTTGCAGCTAGCGACAAAAGTATTCTCACAGTATTGAGTTTGGCTACGGGTGCGAACGTCTCTTGGTAATCTACACCATAAGATTGAGTGTAACCTTTAGCCACAAGTCGTGCTTTATACCTCTCAATAGTTCCATCAGCTTTATGCTTAATTATAAAGACCCATTTACAGCCCACAGTTTTCTTCCCTTTTGGTAAGGACACAAGATCCCAAGTGTTGTTTTTTTCTAAAGCTGCCATCTCCTCAACCATTGCTTCGACCCATCTAGGATCTGCCAAAGCTTCCTGTACATTACTAGGAATAGAAATTGAAGATAATTGAGATACAAATGATGCATATGACTGAGATAACCTGTGAGATGACACATATTTACTAATGGGATATTTAACTTTGGCTTGGAGGTCTGGTTCATATTTAACTGGAGGTTGACCACGGTTAGAACGAGGTGGAAGAATATATTGAACAGTAGTAGACTCAGTGTTTGGTGTACTGGTGGTCTCACGCAGACAAGAATCAATTCCATCTTAATTAGTATTATCAAAGATAGGATCAGAAGGTACCTCTGAAGAGTCAAGTTGAACCTGTGGAGAAGATTGAGCCAATTGGTTATGATCAGAAGACACTGTATTATCCAGAAAAGAAGGGTCCATATTTAGGATTGGCTCACTTCCTGCAGAATGATCCTCACACAATAATTTATCTTCACAATCAAACATACCAACATCATGATTATGCACTTCACTTTCATTGCCTCCCTGAAGTGGAGAATCAACATAAAAAAATTCATGCTCATTAAATGTCACATCCATAGAAATATAAAATTTCCTTGATGGTGGATGGTAAGCACGATAACCTTTTTGAGTTGATCCATACCCAACAAAAACACATTTGATCGCTCGTTCTTCAAGCTTTGTACGTTGATGTGGGTGTAAGTGAACATATATAACACATCCAAAAATATGAGGTGGTAAATAAACTATGGGAGGAAGGATACAATGATCAGACAACACATCAAAAGGCCTTCGAAAGTTAAGCACACTAGAAGGAGTTCGATTAATTAAATAAACGGCAGAGCTCACAGCCTCACCCCATAAATGAGATGGGACATTACCATCTATCAAAAGTGATCTTGTCACCCCTAATATATGTCTATTTTTCCTCTCAGCCACTCCATTTTGTTGTGGTGAATAAGGACATGTAGTTTGATGCAAGATGCCTTTAGAGTTCATGAACTCTATTAATTCAGTCTTAAAATATTCTCCTACATTGTCTGATCGAATGACCTTAATAGATGTGTTAAATTGTGTAACAATAAAATGATAGAAGGAACGAACCACATCACACACATCACTTTTATATTTAAGCAAATATACCCAGGTTACCCGAGTACAATCATCAACAAAACTGATAAACCATTTTTTTCCATTATGTGTAGATTGCGGGGCAGGGCCCCAAACATCTGTGTGAATTAATGAAAAAGGAAAATTAGTTTTGTTATTGCTTAAAGGAAACACAACACGATGATTTTTTGCCAAAACACAAGTTTCACAAAAAAATCAGAAATATTGCATTTATGAAATAGTGATGGAAATAATTTTTTTAAATAACCAAAAGAGGGATGTCCCAACCGTCTATGCCACAACCAAATTTCTTTTTTCTTTTTATCTTGTATGTGATCGTTCGCAAGACAAGTCAATCCTTTTTTATGGTTTGATTGTGAGACATTTTCAAGATAATACAGTCCTTCACTCTCTCTACCACTAGCAACCTTCTCCTTGGAATGGATGTTCTGAAAAAGACAATGGGTTGGGTAAAATAAGGCAACACAAGAATGTGATTTGATTAACTTGTTGACGGAGATAAGATTACAGTTTAATGTAGGAACAAATAAAACATCAGGAATCGATAAGGAGGGTGAGAGGGATATAATACCTATACCTTCAATAGGAGATGAGACCCCATTGACATTAATAATAACAATTTTAGAACAATTAGAGGAAAAATTAGTAAATATATGAGGATCACAAGTCATATGATCAGTAGCACTCGAATCAATTATCCAATCACTATCCTTAGTAACAACAGAAAAATTAAGGCAGAGTTAGATATACCTCACTTGGTCACAAATCCGGCAGCCGTAGAAATATAACTCTTGGAAGCAGCGGAAGTTCCAGAATCATGTTTGTCCGATTGATTGTCATCGGAAGAAGCCATCAGAAATATGTAATGAAAAAGGCACTGATTCCTATATCTTAGAGGATATCAGTGTTGGCTCTGATACCATGTTAGAAGTGGACTTGAGGCCTAACTCGGCCCCACAAAACCGGCTTGTAAGGTGAGGTTTGCACCCACTTATATACTTTAATTTGGCCTTATCTCTAGTCGATGTAGGACTTCCAACACACCCCCCTCGCGCCGAGGTATATACATCTCGAGCGTGAGATTAGACATTAATGGGTGGTCCAATAACGGCCCGATAATGGGTGGAACAATATGCCCAACAAACAACCAATAATGCTAGGATAGGCTCTAACCATAGCTCTGATACCATAATAAAAGATTTAAAGAATAATTCTGATGTATTATTTCAAAGAGTAGAGTACCATATATATACATTTAAGGATCCTATAATCCTTCATCTATTAAAGAAATGACAGGTGCACAAATATGCACAAATTATAATAATATATAAATTATAACTAACACAATATTTGATTGCCTAATATCCTTTAATAGAATATTTGGCATATTTTAACACCATTATGATAATTGATAAGCAGATACTCATAGAAGATTAAAACCTCACTTAGAACCAACAGAAAGGTTGCATGCAAGGCAAGACAAATTTGACAAAAAGGAAAAGAGCATAATATCAACTTTTACACAAATGAAGAAACTGATATGATAGAAGGTAAGAGCTCGTCACAAGAATCACTCCAACGATCTTCAATCTTCAAACAGACAAATAGAGAGTAAGAAGGCTTAGAGGAAGTGAGAGAGCTCTAGAAAAGTGGTTTCTAGAGAGATGAAATGCTTTAAAGTAATAAAACTCGTTTATAAAATTTATATTTATAATTATGCATTTTAATGTTAAAATAATCGAGTCTCATTATTTTAAACATACTACCGCTTCTAAAACACAATTTTCTAGATCTTTACAAAAGAAAGAAGAGAAATTTAAAAAATAAAAATTTTTAGGTTGAGTGAAAATTTATTCGCTTGACACAATTTTCTAGATCTTTACAAAAGAAAGAAGTGAAAATTAGTCTGACCATAACAAGGATTTATTTACAATACTATTTTCCCTTAAGAAAAAGTAGGACTAAAAACAAATTGAATTTAAGCTAAGAGTTTTCATTGCATAAAAAATAAGTAAGAGAGTAAGGTATGAATCTTTGTTCTATATTTGCTTAAGCGTAAATCATTCACTTGAACATAAATATCAGAAAACTAAACTTATGCAATAGAACAAATTAATTTTCGAATGTTTTATTCAAATTCACTTCACCAAATATAGCTTTCAAACAATAGAACAAATTAATTTTCGAATGTTTTATTCAAATTCACTTCACCAAATATAGCTTTCAAACCGTTCAAAATGATCAGTACAATCTATAATTTTCTCAAACATAAATTATTCATTTCAATTCAACTTTGGCCATTAAAACTCATTACATAATTTTCTTTTTGAATCAAGCTCATAACTAACATTGAATATTTTACTTCAAATAATGACAACTTGAACTAATTTATCTCAAACGTAGTAATTTTCTAACGCAAAAGTGATAACATATAACACATTTCATTCATTCTGTTATACAAATCTTATCTCAAACACTAAAAAGAAATTCAAATAACACAATCCTAAATAAAACTCAAGATATGGTAATCACATTATCCTAAGGTTCCATAAAAAAAACATAAATAGAATTCATGGTCTATAATTCGTTCTCACTTAAGCAAAAGAACTAATCAAAATAAATAAAAAAAACACAAGAGTAAACGAGAACATATTCTATTTGAAAATTTGATTCTTAGTTTTTTAATTGATATGAAGTGTAAGCAAATAATGAAAAAGATAAGATATGAAAAAAGAAAACAAAATAAAAGAGAAAGAAAAAATAGGTGGGGGAAGAGGAGTGGAGAAGGGTTACAAATTATATATTTTGAAAGTTCATTAAGAAAGGCTCAAAAATTAAAAACACACTAAACATTGTATATCTATAAAAATAATAAAGAAAAAAAAAACTTTCATGCTTTAGAATTTGAATGTTGCCAATAGCTTCATACGGAAATGTTTGCACAAATGGTCCCAAATTCACATAATGGGACTCTCCACATTGATAAAGCAAAATGCTCAAATAATTGAGCAAAACATGGGATTTTTATGAGATAACACTTTTTGGTTGAAAAGGGTCTCAAAAAGTATTCAGATAATTTTAATATGAAAAATATTTTTTTTTTCTTTTATAATCATGTTGTCATCAACTTCTAAATTGTACCAGTATTATCGTGTATTTGTTGAAAGAGAAAGCAAAATTTACTCTGCTAACCTTTATATTTAAAAAGAAATAGATTTCGACCATAACTTAGAGTACTTTTTGGTGAAAACGATAAAAATTTTATTTTAAAAGTAAATAACTATTCACACGCAATTTCTTTTTGCATCTGTAAGTATTTAAAATGAAAAATAAATAAATGATAAATTTTAGTGAAATTACATGTATACTTTTTATTTAATAAATTTTTATACATAAGAACCACTTAATTTAATGTAGGTTAGGTACCATAAACGATATCATAAATTTCAATATATTTTCACATGCAAAACCTCTTTTGTTTTTTTAAAACCATTCTTTAAAAATTAAAATCCAACCAATCCTTTTAAGTTAATTTTGTTTTCTTTTCTCCAACACGCATTTCTTATCACAATTTCCATCTTTCTTATCCAATTTCTCATTCATATTCTATTCTTTTCGTAATCAGAAGTCAGATTTCTCATTCATATTCTATTCTTTTCGTAATCAGAAGTCAGATGATTGTATTGTGGAAAACTCTTCAAATCTAATCGAACAAAATCTTCATTTAAATAAGGATAATGATACTTTGACAACATTTTAACACTGTCTACGTGTCATTCTGTGATTGGTCCAAAATTATTCCATAATCAATAATAATAATCATAAACATCAATATAGACCAATCACAAAATGACACGTAGACAGTGTTAAAATGTTGTCAAAAAAATATTGTCAAATTATCATTATCCTTTAAGTAATTGGAAAATTTTGTTCTATTTTAATCACCAAACTATTTTTGGCTTTGTATGTGTTTTGCTTTTTGCTAATTGATGGTTTATTTGATTCGTTTAGTTGAGTTTTACGTTGTCCGTAAGTTAAGTTTGAGCTTTGGTGATTCATACAGTTTGTGAGTTTCGTTGACTTGTTTTGAGATTGTTGTTAAGATGAGTGGAAGCTAACTAAGTTATTTTTTTGTGAAATTTCATTTGAAATTGTTAAAATAAATGATGAGTTGTATTTAGAAATGTGAAATTACTTGTTTTGTTTGTTTTAAGAGTTGTTTTCATTTAAAATGGGTTGAATGGTAAATCTGTGAATTATTAGGATTTTAGATGATATTGGAGGGATGAAAGGTGAGATATATTAATGGTTAATATTGGTGTTTCTGAGTTATGAATTTGATGGGATTGAATAATTGGAAACAATGGTGAAATTACAGAGAAAATTAGTATTATATTTGAAATAAGTTTTGGTGTGTGATTGAATGAGAGTTATACTTGAACAATTGCATTAATAAAATGTGAAACTGAGCATGGTGACATGAATTGATGGTAATGCTTTTTGTGTTTTTGGGCCAAAAGGGACATTTGAGACAAGGTAGTCCCATAGCGGTGTGACATTACATTACACATCGTTATCCATCAATTACACCTTCACTTTCTTTCATTTCTTCTATATTATGCTCTTAATATTTTCAATCATAGCTTCTTCAACCTACTTTTAACTTCGCTTTTTATCATGTCCAATAATTTATTTTCGAAAGCAACGAAATATATATTTTTGTATATTTATTTTTTCACTCAGAAAGGCTTACAAGTTTATAATATACACCATAATAATAATAATAATAATAATATCTTTTTTATTATTATTAAAGTTATTAATATCATAAAACTTTTACTTAGGTGGAACTAATCTCCTGCAAGTGAACCACAATTCGATACATTCAACATTTCAATTATCATCATGCCGATTTTTTTTTATTCTTTTTATGTATCGTTCAAAAATGTTTTATCTAGCACTAAAATATTTAAGATTTGAATAATCATTCCTTATCCTAGATACTTTTCAATTTAACTTAAAGTGAAAAAATGTAAAATTAATTTTGATATGATTTTATTAAATCATTGTTTTGTGATAATTTTTTGAAACTCAATTCAATTAAACTAATTATAATTTCTTTATAATTTTGAAAGCATTTTATTTTCGTAAAAAAATAAATTTTAACAAACAAGTGTTAATTTTTTTTTTCAATCTTCTTTGTTGAAATTTAAGGAATATCTTTTACAGTAAATTTAATACATTATTTTATCAAAGATTTGTGATTTTTGTTTACTTTTTAAATTTCATATTTTAAAAGTATATAAGCTACAAATTTTTTATATGAAAATGTTTGACTCTTTTTTTTTTTATCAAACTTGAACCAAATTTAATTAAGTAATTTTTTTATTTGGATTTAAAAAAAAAAAAGCAATGTTGCACAACTTTATAAGTATATGTAAGTACTACAATCCCTTTTTTGTTTTTCGTTTTCTCGTGAAGATAGCAAGTTGGGCCACTAAAGCCCATTTCAACTATTTGAGCCCTTTCTCGTTAAAATGAACAATTATGCTTTTCGTTAAAATTATTAAAAAAAAAATAGTTAAACAATAATTGCTATTTACCGATCATCTTGTTCATTTCATCTCAAGTATAAGTTTGGTTTGAAATTTTTGTTTCATTTCATATAGTTATATTTACTCCATCGGATTAATATTTTAGAAAAATATAGATATTAAATATACATTAAGAAATAAAAGATAAAATATCTTTCTATCACACAAAAATACTTTTTAATGACAAAACTATAATTTCTTTTATCCATTTCAATTTCTCAAAATTTAGAACATATTTATAAATTCTAAATAAAATTATTTGAAAAATGTAATCCAAATAAATTATGTTAGAAAATATTAGTATAAATTTTTAAATAACAAAAAATTAAATAATTGCGTGTTTATGAAACTTTTTTTTTATGTATTGAATACTAAACTGATTTTTTAATTCAGTTTCATTGTTTAATTTATTTTATTAATTAAGTATATCCACCTGTTAAAATATGTAAAACTGTATGATTTACCATAGATGTAAAACTATATGAATGACTTTAACATAAACACGTTTTCAATTAAAGTCATAATACTCATTCACAAAACAAAACCTTATTATAAATGATTTTAATATATACACATGTGTTTATGGTTAGAATAATAAAACTCATCTATGAAAATTTAAATTTCTTAAAAACAAATAATCACTTCATCCGATTAAGAAAAAAAAATATTTCACATTTTTTTAATATGTGAAAATAAATAAATAAAATAATAATTATATCACTCTGCTAAAAAAATTAAATAGATAAAAATATAATTAAAAAACATACAAATTTTAAGTAGAAAAAATATATTCAAAACTTAATTAAAAATAAAAAAAATTATAAAATACTTAAAACTTAATTAATTGACATGTTTATTATTTATATCAAATGGTTGAAAAAAATATAATATATTTTAGTTTAGAAGAAAAATGACACTTTAAAAGAAAAATAAACTGATATTTAGCTACTAACATTTTCTCCAAACATTTGCCAATAATAATAATAATAATAATAATAATAATAATAATAATAATAATAATAATAATTCTCCAAACATATAACTTGTGAAGAGATCTAATCGTCTTTTAAAAATCTATTCTTGATACTCTACCTAGTTGCAGGAGATACATCAACCCAGCATTAACCATTTATTTAACTTTGAAAATTAAAAAAATAAAAGTAAAAAACTAAAATTGAAGTTAAACCATGAAAAGATAGTTAACTTGTGGACAGATTCCACGACATTAAACATCTTTGATCGGTGAAGTAGGCGTGTGGAGAATCGGAGAAGGGGAATGGAGAAGAACAAGAATCAGAGCCAAACACTCACTTCCTCACCCCTTTCTCCTTTCACTCCATCAATCCGTTGCATAGTCAAACTCGGTATCACACTCTCCGGGCTTTTGTTTCTGAACTCCTTTTGTATTATTTGCATATTTTCTTTCCAAAGATTGTTGTTTTACAATGCTGCTGCCCTCTTCCATGTCAAAGTGTTTATTTTTTTTTGCATATAAGCATCTGGGGTGTCTCTTATTCACCAAACAGACAGACCCTTGAAGAGTGTTTGTTCTGTTCTTAAAAAATTTGGATGAGACCCTTTAGTGTTGTACATGGAGTGCTTCACTTTGAGGGTTTTCAATCAGTGAACAAAGTGAAATGCTTTTGGTTGGGTATTCAGGAGGAGCTGCGGTTACTTGCAAAGATGAATTGGAGATGATAAATGAGGAGGTTCTTCAGAAGGTTTCAGAACAGCTGAGGCAAGCTATGATTGCATCTTCTGAGAAGCCTCCCGGGATGGATTGGAGCAAGAGACCTGGAGGGTCAGAAATCTGTTGCAATCCGGAAGAATTTGGAGATCATTCTGCTATGGAATGTAGCCCTTTCATTGTGGTTCATGGAGCAGGTTCCTTGAGTTCCTTTTCTTTTTCTCTTCGTTTTGAAGTAAACTTTTTTTTTTCTAGTAATAGTAAGAAAAATAAGAATTCAATTAGAATAGTGAATACACTGACAATATAAAGGCATTTTACACCCTCATGTAATCATATAAAACTAAGTTTGTTGATTTTTATATTAACTGCTTTAAAAGTCATACTTGGGGATGATTTTCAATTGGTTGATGGCATAAGAATTTTATATTGATAGTGCATGAAAATTAAACACTAGAAATGTTAGGAAAATTAGTTTTTTTTTTTAATATTTTGATGTCGCACATACTAACATTGCATCGGTCTTCCAACTATCAATGACACCAAATTAATCCTCTAATGATAGTTTACGTCAAAAGATTTGTTCTTCATGGACCAATTTGATGTTATTTTAAGGATCCATTTAATGGAAAAGTGAAAGAAAATATGGCATTAAAGGACATATTAATGCAAAATTGGCACACATATCTTGTGTATCAATTTGATGTATTTATAAATGGAAGACCAATTTGATGTTTGTAATCTATTAGTTTTTATAAACTATTCAAGTTAAAACTGTTATAGAGATTTAGTATTATCTGTTGCGCTGGATGGATGGAGCTCCCTGAATTAACAATATTTTGTCCTCAAACCGGTGATTATCTCAGGTTCTTTTGGGCACTTCCAAGCTAGCAAATCTGGTGTCCACAAGGGGCAGTTGAATAAACCTCTTGTCAAAGGAGGCTTTGTTGCTACCCGAATATCTGTAAGTAATTGATGGCAAGATATCTGCAGTTGTAATTGTTGAGGTTGTCAAGACAAGTATGACATTTACACTGTTATATCAATGTACCTAGCACCTACTAAATAACTTCTTGTCTAGATCCAAGTTGATAATAAAAAACTTAGTCCTATATTTGACAGTGAAAACTCGAAATTCTTTGCTTCCAAATTTGGTCTAAATGTAGATGATAAGCTCTTTCTAGTTATTTTTGGGGGATCTTATAAGTTCTAATTTGTAACCATAATGGTTTATGAAGTGTTTTGCCATTAATATTACGACAGATGTCAAAATTGTAGAATTGTACTATTGCTGCAAAAACCATAGAACATTTTGTTAAAAATTGAAGCTCTGGCCCTCAAAATTTACCAATCCTGAGAAAGAAGCATTCTGAATCTAACATGTGGAGATGACAGTCTTTAATTTAAAAAGGGAGAATTTGACTGGTGGCATGATGTCTGACATCATCTAGAATATAGTTTATGATGAATATATTTTTAGGGTCTACCATAATTATCAAAGTTTAGATTGTAAGCAGTAGATATATTTCTTATGAATAGAGGAGATTAATCAAGTAAGATATCACTGAAGGGATGATTGGTTGGTGCAGTCTGGCATACCGCAATGTAAGAAAGAAAGTTTGGGTCTCCATCAGGGCCATATTTTATATATTAGAAGAAATTGGCCATGTGGTATCACTAGAGTGTTTTGATAATTTAATTGTTTTTATTTTTAATTTTCCTTATATATGTTTGGTCTGAAATTTTCATAATCCTTAGTTATTATGAGAACATCTTTTTTCAATATTAATAAACTGTTTATGTACAAATTAATTTCAGAATGAGAATTGTCTCTGTTGTTATCATTCTGTTTACTTTTAATTTCAGGTAACCACTCTTAATCTGGAAATTGTTAGAGCACTAGCCAGAGGTAGTTTTGCAATTATTGTTATGTATATATGACCACACATTCTTCTTATATCAGAGCATTAGGCATTTATCTTTTGTGTCAAACCTATATGCCTTTAGATTCATAATGTAGTTTATCATCTGTAATGTACTCAATGTTATCATGGCAACATGATGTAAATTTCAAGTTTTCAGTCATATTGGGATTTGGCTCACATGGTTGTTGTCTATCTTCTCCAGTCTTCTGTTCATGTTTGGTTGCTATTCTGATTTTACTAATGTGACATCTTCCTGGCTTTATTATTTTGGGCTGCTTGATACTCTCCTTGCCTCCAACTTAATGGAATGCAGAAAGCATAGACTCTCCAGTAAATGTTAATCTATGCTTTTACAAAATCTGCAAGGTGAACAGAGTTAAACTTCTGCACTAAAAGTCAATATGAAATTTTGCATCTCTGAGCACTTTTTTGGCTTTACAATTATTTCAACACTGATAACCCACTGATATGCGTTTCCACTATAACTGGAGGTGCATATACTATTTCATCTATTGAGTGAGGTTTCTATTTGTAATTGAAAAGTTGTGTATGCCATGAGCATTGGTAATTCTTGAGAAAATAAAATTTAAACCTAACTCAACATCACAAACTGACTTAATAAAGTGAGGTTTGTATTCACTTATATATTATAATTTGATCATATCTCTAGTCGATATGGAATCTTCAGCACATCCCCTCAAACTCAGGACTGGACATCTCAAGCATGGAACTAGGGGAGAAACATAATAGTGGATGACATGATTGGCTTAACAAACTTGACTTGGATGAATGTTGATCTGATCTTAAGAAAATGGAAATTAAGCTTAACTCATCTTAAAAAATGAAAGTGGATTTTAAGCATAATTTAACATCACAAAATTGACTTAGAGGTTTGCATTCACCTATATATTATTAATTTGATCATATTTGTAGTCAATGTGGAATCTCCAACAATAATTATTACCCAATCTTAATACCCCGCTGCTATCAGTTATTCTGTTTCATCCCCTTTATTGGCTTTATGTTCTTTGTAAAGTAATGAAATTCATTCTAAAAGATATTTGTTTCTCTGTGCAGAGGGAATTCCTTCAATTGGAATGTCACCTTTCTCATGTGGATGGTTAACCAGTGAGAGACATGTTAGTAAATTTTTAACTGAATATTTTCCAGATCATACTCATCAACATAATAAATTGTAGACTTGTTTGTCTTCATTTTCAGATAATAATATATGTTAATGATCTAACTTCGTTTTCCACATGTGCAGATATCTTCAGCTGATTTATCTTCAGTGGCTAAGGCAATTGATTCTGGTTTTACACCTGTAAGAGCGAATGTTAAATTTATTTCACTGCTTTAAAGCTTTTAAACATTTTTCTACCCTTCTAACCTTTCCTCATTGTCACATATAGATGTTCTTTTGTTGTTTCTAAATATCTTTTAGAAAAATAATTGGTAGTACTTAAAATGTGAAAGTAACTGTAAGATTATAATGTCGGATCTGTGGAGCCCTACTATATGTTATACCAGTTGATACATTGCTTGTTGGGGAATGGGTAGTTCCATCCGAAAATATAGATTCAGTTTGGATAATTTTCTTAGAAAGCACTTACAGAAGATAAAATAAATCAAACATTTTTGCATAAATTAAAATCAACTTATGGACTTTTTTCAAAAACTTCCTTATCTTTTTCATAAGCACAATGAACTTCCAGGAGTTATTTTGTATGTCAGAAATGAATTACTTGTCTCAGTTGAATTGCTCCCATAAGCTAGAAGCTAATCCAAAATGGTTCATAGTTCCCAACAATGGACTCTTTTCTTGAGTACTATATTATTCTTTATGCAATGCCAAAAGCAAATGAATTGTTATATACAGCATTTAATGAAATAGAAAAAAAGTAGTTCTTTATATGTAAAATTTTAAAATCTGAACATAAAGTTTTACTGCTATCTTTTTTCTTTTGAATCTTACTTTGAGGGTTCTAAATCTTGTAATTGTTTTTCTTCTATTTTTTCCCTTTGAATAACATTGACCTCAGTATATTTCTCTAGGTTCTGCACGGAGATGCAGTGCTTGATGAGATTCAGGTAGAGACCAAGTGTATTCAGTTTCATTGTTCCTTATTCACTAGCAATGGAGATGGCATTTTAAGTTAGGTTGTTTTCAGGGATGCACTATTTTGAGTGGAGATGTTATCATAAGTCATCTGGCAGCGTACTCAAAACCTAAATATGTTGTTTTTCTAGTATCCTTTATATATCATTTGCAACAATTTTTATTCTTTAATTTCAACAGATATAAGCTCTTTCTGAACATACCATACCAAATAGTTTTCTAGTTAGTGTATGATATAGAGTTCCATTCATATCTCCAAATGATGAATATCTTGAATATATTGCTAATAACAACCTCAACTTTTTATTGTCATTTCTCGCCACATTTGTAATACTCCAAATGGCTGAGAGCAGTTTAGCTATCACAAAGGGTTGTATATAATATATATATATATATATATATATATAATATTTTTGAAGACATTGCATGAATGTTTTCCATTAAATATGACTCAGACAGATGTATATGGGGTATATGATCGCCCTCCAACAGAACCTGATGCAATACTCTTAAAGGAGATTGGTAAGCATTTGTTGCGTATATGATCTTGAATATGGTCTAATATCTTCATGATTGGGTATTATAAGAGAATTTTCAACTGTTGTGACAGCTGTTGCTGACGATGGAAGCTGGTCAGTTGTAAAACCGAAGTTGCAGAACTCAAGTGAGCAAACTTGGCAAATCAATATTCATTTTTCTTTCTCTTCTATTCTTTGGTCTGACAAATTTTGCAGTGGGGCAATTTCTGAAATTATTAGTCCAGTAATTGTTCCAAGAAGAATTTTAGCATTCACAATGACTTAGTTATTCCTCCTTTCTTTCTGGTTATTTCTTCTGAGGGCTTAAATTGAACTGAAATATATAGAATGCATTTTCTTGGCATGTGTTCTCTACAGTTGAACTGACAGTTGCTGCTCATGATACAACTGGTGGGATGAAAACAAAGATATCAGAAGCTGCAATGATAGCAAAACACGGAATTGATGTCTACATTGTTAAGGTAATGTTTGTTACATTTGATCTGTTTGTGTTTTATGTCAGAACTACTAATGTTGAAACCTTTGGCTGCATTTTCAGGCAGCTACAAGCCACTCACTAAGGGCCTTAAATGGAGATCTGAGAAGCAGCATCCCTGATGACTGGCTTGGGACTGTTGTTCGGTCCTTGAGATAAATCTGCCTGACAAAATCTTTTGCATAGTTCTCAACCATCAACAACATGAAGTTGTAACTTTTGGCCGCGTCATGAATATGAGTTGTATATCTAAATAATACAACTTCCAAATCATGTGTCAAATGCTGAATGAATGAATTACTGATAATCATTTGAAACTTTTCATTTTATCCTAAACTCTTCCATTATGTGCTGTCAAGATTAGCTACATGAATTACTTGATGTCAGTAGACTTGATTATAAACCAAATTTTCAAGGAAATACAGTGTTTCTGTAAAATTGTTGAGTAGCTTATGTTGCTTATGCAAGTTGTGTCTGGCTACATCAATGTTTTTAAGTGCTTCCCTTGTATGAGTTGCAACACTTCATTCCCAAATACATTGAAACAAATTAACATATTCATGGTGGAAATATAATCCTTATTGCCTAAAGAGTGCAGTGAATGAAAAAAAGGATCTCTAAACATCCAAAAGCGCAAGTATAAGATTTAGTTGAAACTTGACGCTTTCATCTGTGCCTCTTGTCTCTATTGAAGGAACTGGCATATGATCTTCCCATACAAAAGAACATGGAATTCATTAGAAAACACAACAGTACAAGATTCTTGATAACCTAATTACAAAGTAACCAATAAGAAAGTTGAAGGTGGAGATGTTGCAAGCATCATTTTCCCCAAATTTAGATTTACATAATATGAATAAAAAATCATTGTTGGACTTAGATTTGATAATGAAGCGGCTGGAACATCAATGACACTGAAATCTTGGAATTTCAACTTCCTAGGTTAAAAAACTTTTATACAAAGACCACGCTCATGGTCAACAAAAAGTGAATTTTGCATTATTTATTGTTTTCTTTCTCTTGTTTAGATGTCACACAAACCAGAAATAAATTAGAACTTGTTCATAATTATTTGTGTGGCCTTATGAGAGTATTTTTTTCTTTAAGTCATAACAAATATTTCACTTTTTTGTTGATGATTTTACCAAAATGACATGATGTATCTTTTAGTAAGCAAAACTCAAACTTTTAATGTCTTACAAAGCTTGGAGCTATGTGGAGACTAAACATGGCTACAAGATTAAAATAAAGATCAAACAATGAAAATGAATATACCTCAAATAAATTCAATATGTTCTATGAATATGAGTACTAATTGTCAATTAACAGTTAACTATGCGCTATAACATATGAAGTTTCTGAAGGAAAAATTAAGATAATTAAAAAATGGTGAGATGTTTAATTGCTAAAGATACCTAAAAATAATCTTTGGATTGAAGCTGTTTACAACGTTATATCTCTTAAATAGACAACCCAAGTGAGTTATTCAAGAGAAACATCAATTAAATGTTGGATAAGAGTGATGCCAGTACAAAAAATTGAAGATTTTTAGATCAATTTTCTATGTTCTTGTTGCAATAGTTAAAAGATCCAAATTGGATGGAAAAAGCTGAAATAGGATTTTTCCTGTGTTGCAAGCTATAAGGATTATAAAATGTCAAAACTGATTGTCACTAATAGAGATGAACAATTGGATGAAAATTCATATTTGGGATTGAAAAAAATACAAAAACAAAAACAAAGTATTGATTGTATTAATTATTTTTTAATAATAATTTCTATCAATATCATAGTCACAAATAAGATATGAATTAAAAGAATGAATAAATTAATTTATGGGTTATTGTTTTAATAATACATTTATATTGAAATATATTTTGAATTGGTTCTTTAACTTTACTAAGAGAATCAAACTTAAAACCTATTTTGAGTAATCAGAAGTTTCCTTTGCATTAGAAATTAGCATGGCTTATTAAGTTAAACTCTAATTCTAACTGTAATACTGGAGACTAACATTATAAGCCGGTATAGAATTCTATTACTGTAGAAATTATCCAACAGATCACTTGATAATACTTGGAGATAAAATTGACTATTTATTCTAGTTTAATTTGTTCATGTGAAAATTTAATATATTTCTCTTTTAAAACACTTTTTTTTTTACTGAAATACAATTTCTTTAATTTTTTTTGTTTAAACTCAACTGATGCTGTTAAGAACGAAGGGTCATTTCATTTTATGCAAATATCAGATTTTTCATCTTAATATGTTCCACGGCAGTTATATTCTTCCTTTTTATCAGACTCTAGCCACTTCTGAGATCTCAATATTAAAACTTCTCCCAGACATGTCTGTTATTTTATGCCTCTTCCTTTTATTTATGTTTACCATGAAGTTTAGTATAATATAAGATTTGACAAACATGTAGCTGTTACAATGTTACTATGTTTGTATAGTTTGCTCCTCCTAAATAGTTTTTCTCAAACACATCCTAAAGTAGCAGAGTAGCACAAAGGGTGAAGTGCAATGCTACCTAAAATAGAACAAACTGAGTATTGCTTTCTCCTTTTCCTATTTGACCTCTTACAGTCATTTTATGAATATGTTATAAAGTGGATTTGTGTAATTTACTATCTCCTCTTCTGCATAAAACTGTTGAGGAATGTTTACATATCTTAAACTATGAACTGCAACGCTACTGTTTTATTTGTTTGTTGATGAAAATAGAGGTAAAAGAATGGCTCTATGTGGAGTTTACAAGAAGAAAACTGTCATACCTTCCTTGAATTCTAATGAAATTGAGGCAATGTTTTGCATTCTCTTCGTCAGTATTAAAGAGATACCTTATGATAATCTTTTCCAGATAGAAGAAGAAAATAAGATAAATAAATAGAAGTTAATTTATAAAGATTGTCCAATTTGTAAGATCTCTCTTATGTTTACTTCTTCAAGATTATTTACACAGAAGCTTCTTACATTTATCTTTTCTATAAAATTTCATCCAAACAAATTCTTTACAAGTGAATACAATCTAACAAGAATTTGAGGTCATGTTTTACCTTCTGTCTACTGAAGGAATTGATACAGAATTCCAGAAAGAAAAAAAAAACAATACAGTACAGAGTCCAGGGATTGCATCTTTTTTATCCCTAACCAAAGGGTATATTTCACAATGCAATTAAGAAACACCATAGTGAAAAGAAATTTTTTTATCAAAAAAGGGTCTGAAAACTTGCAAATAGCATCCAAACATAACATTTAACAGTTTATGGTTCTATATCCAACACAATAAAAATAAAGATCAAGGACTCCCAAATAAAGCCATCCAATTTTGGCCACATCTTATAAGAATGGCACAATTTTTTGGCTGATTTAGCATACAAACCCACATAAAAGAAAAAAAGAGAAATAAGTACTATATCATCTCAGTTACAACTTCAGCTTTCCACCATTAGCCTGACATGGAACTATTACTTGGGACCAATGTCCTTAAGTGCACAAATCTGCTCCTCTCCCATTGCAGACATAACAGACACAACCAGATCTTTGCCCTCAGCAAATCCATCCTTGATCTGCATGATACAGATTAAAATCAATATAAGAAGGAGCAAATTATGAAAGTTCAGATGATCAAGATCATGCCAGTTTCTTCCCTTTGTTTAATTGGACAAATAATGTCATCATCAAATGTTCATTCTTCATAACCATAATTTAACAATTTTGTGCAAATTTCAACATAAAAAGCAGAATAGGTATCAAACAATAACCTGCGTAAGCAGACTTTCATCGGTTGGAAGCCTAAGGTCATCCTTAGTACCACCACTGTCAGTCAGCAGACTTACCTAACATATTCAATGAAAGGTAACAAACATCATTAACCAATTGTCAAACTAGATTAATCACACCATATCAGAAAAGAATGTGAAAAATGAAACAGAAAACACACACATCTATATGATAAAGATGAAATTTCAAACATATATAGTTTATTCCCTACACATGCATCAACCATTAATCATTTACTTTAATCACTGGGTCTGATTCAGCACTTTCTAAGAAAATTGATCATGAAATAAAATAATTCAAACATGCAATCATAGAAAATCAAATAATCATTTAACCTACCAAAACAACTTTATTTACATCACATCAAAAATCACTTTGGGGCTATCAATAGAAAAGGGGAAGGATTAACAGATAAAAGTGTAATTAAAATCTTACAAATCCATCCTCTGATATATCAATGAGCTGGTAGTCAGTGCGATTGACATGAGGAACCTATTGTAACCACAAAAACACATAAATCATACCATGATAAGCATATTAGTGACCTAATTAAAAAGGTAAAACCCAAATCCAAAAGACACTCATGTATACATCACAGTTATGGGAAGATGGCACAATATCCTCAAGCTTTTTGCCTGTGAAGATGTCAATTCCAACAAAGTGACACTTTGCGTGTCCATGCTTGCCAGTTTTGGAAGTTGAAACTTCCACAACCTGTTCAGCCAACACAATCGTCAATAAAAAACCAAACTTTAACCTAGGTTTCCCACAAACAAAATCCCTAAAAAGAGGAAAAGCCACAGAGAGGGATAAAGTTCCACATGAAATCAATTTCATAAAAAAAACCAAGTGGGGTCTGATTAATCACGTCAATTGTCTCGATCCACTTAACAAAAAGAAACCTTTCGACAAAATTCAGTGCAAGCCCGATCAAAAGTGAAAAACTTAAAAGGGCACCATAATTTTTTTCCAAAAACATTAAAGGAAGAAAAAATGAACCTTGCATGGCCTGTTCTTGATTACAATGTATCCATTTTTGCGGATAGTTCCAGCTTGTTGGGGATATGTCTTTGATGCTCCAGCATCAGCCTTTGACTCAAAGTGGTGTTCCTCGTCCGACATGGTTATGGCTCCTCACAAGCATCATAATGTATGAAGCCTCTGCTCTTCTTCTTATAGAGACACCCTTGAAAAGAAGTAACAATTTCTTTTATTTTATTTTTTCACGTTTTTTAGTTGATGATAACTATTAAACCTTTTTGAAGTAATATTGAACCCACCACGAAACTTCGACTTTATCTTGTATAATTTGGTAGAATTAATTAAACAGAAATATAAGTGAAAATTTTTGTAACCATATTTAATGTTAATTTTTATGGTACAATTTTATTTTTTAGTAATATTATAAATTTCTAATTATTTTCTGTAATTTTAATTAAATAATTTAGTTTAACCAATAAAATTAATTTTCTTTGTTTAATATAATATTGACAGCATCATTTTTTTCCAATTATAAATGTTTCTTTTTTCATTTAAAATATTAAAATATTTTTTTAATTATTTAAATTATACCATAACTAATTTAAATAGTTGAATTTTAGTTTTTGAAAAAATAGTAATGACTGGTATCTTCTGTTGTAAAAACTGAATGGAATTAGTAAAATATTTGATACAAAGTCTTCTTTTATATTTTTAAAGTTATTTTTTATACATAAGTGTGTTGTTGCTATGTATTGTTAAAACTCTTATCCAAGCAGTTTTTTAAGGTGCGCAAAATCTGTAATATAGTTATATAAAAATCATATAAAAAATGTTTTAAATATGTATATATAATATTTTATTTAAAACAAATGAATTATGATATATGAAGAAAAAATATAAAAAAGAAAATATTGAAAAATTACAGTGAAAATTTTATTCATATAATAAATAAGAATAAAAATTTTCCATATTGAAGCATGAATAGTTTTGTATATTTTGTTTTTCTTTCCCAAAAGCTATATTAATCTAAAAATTATATAATATAGAACTTTTTCTGGAGTGGTTTACCCTTTAGAAAAGTCTTCATGCAGTGCTGGGTTGGATTTGCGTTCATTCAACGCCACAACTAGGAGTGGCCACGTGTGACTATATGGGACCCATTAATCATCAAGGTTCTTTTTTTTCTTTTTCCTTTTAGTTTTCCACATTTTACAATATTTTTATCTGATAAGTGAAGAATTGGTTCTGAACAGCCAAATTTGCATTTAAGTATGTTCATTTTCAAAGCAATCATTAAAAAATGTATGATATCTACTTTTTTTTCTATATAGAATCTGAAAAGAGAAAAATAATGATATCACTATACCACTAAAAAGAATAAGACTAAAACGCTGGAAAGTGGGAAAAAGAAAACAAAAGATAGAAATTCATATTGTTTTGATGGCTGAATTAAAGAATTAAAGAGTTGGTAAGTGAAAAGTAAAATAATATATAATAGAAAATAGTATTCAAATTAAGAGAGTGAGAAATAAGAAAAAATATCTCTTATATATTATGACTTAATTATATTTTTAATTAATATGACTTAATTATATTTTTAATTATATGATATATCTCCTCTACATAATGTGAAATTAAATATTTATAAATTGTTTAATAAGAATTTGATAAAAAATAGGTTTGATATTTATTTTGCTCATGGGTGGTTCAAAGTGATATTCCTTTCTTTTAAAAAAAGTTTAAAATTATCTTATTGTGTAAAAACGATTCAAGTAAGTCATTTTTGCTGATAAAAACTTTAAGAGTGTAGTTGTCCAGGTCAAAACTAAATGCACCTCTTCATTGCATTGTCCGTTAAGGTCAAATGAGGTGTCAATTTTAAAAATAAAACTTAATGACATGAGGTCAAATGAGATGTCAATTTTAAAAATAAAACTTAATGACGTGAGGTTAAATGAGGTCACATTTCTTCATTGTGTTTTAGATCTTGCAAATTTAGGGATTTCATATTAGGGTTTTGAATTACGGTTGATTTCGTGTTTTTGGGTTATTTTCTTTATTTGGGAATTTTCTTTTCTTTGGTTGATCTTGCGTTTTGGATTTTGGTGTTCATGATCTTACAATTTGAGATTTTCTGTTCTTGCTTTCTCAATTTTCGAATTTAGGATTTGTGGTTTGCAGGTTATTGAATTGGATTTTTAGGGTTCCTACTTTTGCTTTCTTGATTTTTCTGTGTTTGTTTGGTATTGCAATTTGAGGTTAGGGTTTGAATTAGGATTCTAGATTTTCGCTTGGAGGAGGATGACTGCGAATTTAAGTTTTGGTATTTGTTTCTTTTTTGTTTCTCTTGGACCGAAGACGTTGATGGTGGTTGTCCGAGTTTTAGATGGAGATCATCAACAAATTATTTCTGTGGAAATGGGAGGGAGAAATAATTGAAGAGGCAGAAGGAGAAAATAGGAAAAAGATCAATTTAAAGACCAATTTCAGCATATTCTTCAACCCCAAATTTCCATGTCATTAACTTTTATTTGTAAAATATACACCTCAATTGACCTCATCATGTCACGGAATAAAAAAAACGCCCAACTCATTTAGTTTTGTCTAGGGGACAGCTACACCGTTAAAGTTTATAATGTCGTCAGCAAAAAGGACTAACTTGAACCATTTTTACACAATAAGGGACAATTTTGAACATTTTAAAAAAGGTAGGACCATTTAAACAAACGTTACGAATCGAGAGACCAAAATAGGTATTAAGCCTAAAAAATAATATACCAATCTTAATAAATGTTTTAAGGATTAGTTAATCTTTTAGAGTATTCTTTTACTATGTTTATGTTTCCATGTACGATAAAGATATCTTAAGTATATTATATTACAATTCAAATATTGTAAATGTTTATGATGTGTTTAAAGCATTTTCATTCTAATATATTTTAAAAGAAAATCTCACAAATCAAAGATATATTGAAGAATATTTTAATGTTATTGAACATAAATATATCTTTTAGAAAGAGTATACGTAAACTCTCTCTGGATCATCAACATTCTATGGTTATGTCTTTTATTTCAATTTGGATAAAATTTATTTAATGTAAGTGTGACATCTCCAAAATATACGGCGTGTATATATAATAAGGACGTCACCAGGTTATAATAATAGAAAGCAGTTGGAAACATACATCCGAATATTAGGATTACAGTCATCCTTAAAATACTAAGAAGCGAAGCAAATGTACTCTAGTCTGCCCACATACCATGGGTTCAACATATTACAGTTTTTAAAATGCAAAAAGTTAAAGTAAGGAGATCCTAATGGTAATAGGATTCAGCGTCATCTTCCTCCAATGCTTGCTCTAGGGGCACCTCCTCGCCATCTGCTCCCATCCAAGTGGATGATCATCGCAAGAGGAAACATACTCAAACATAGCACGAACACAACAAGCAAGGGTGATCTAATTATATAAAAAGCATACAATATGACAATATGCATGCAAGAGTTAACTTCAATCAAGCAAGGAAAACACGCATCCTAACATGTTGAATACTAAACTTGACTCGTCCGGACTTTAAAATGATAGTCGAGCTATGGAGGGTCTTGCACTCGTGGTGGCTTATGAAACTTGGGCTCCCCCACCCTACCACACTCACGAGGTTAGCCTGTTCTGGGCCTTGAGGCATACTGGAAGCCCCCAAGACTGAGACCTCCTGCTACTCCTCACCACATGGTTCAATCCTCTCTACGTGAGAAGAAAGACCATTGGAGTTTCAGGATGACCCCCAAGACTAAGCTCCTACTTTCATTCTAAACAACTAAGGGCACCACCATGGATCTTCTCCTTGAAGATCATGGAATTACGTCCATCAACCATACTTTTAAAACCACATACTTTGAATCACCAATCATACCATTGAATCACACACACTTTCACTTTAACAGTATACAACAGGTTTGAATCCCATCATACGATATAATTTGCTCCAAAACATACTTCACAAACCATACAACATTCAACTCTAAGTGAAACAATATAAAAAAAGAAAATAGAAAATAAAACCCCGAACGTTTCGAACAGCGCACCACCCTCGCAAAACGAAACTGGCGCTATTCGCATAGCGCACTCTCCTAGCTCGCCTTGCGAATTAAGTCTGAATAAGTGTCAGACTTTGGGTCCCTCGCATAGCGCACCCAGGTCGTTATGCTAGAACCTAGACAGAGACCAACCCCCCTAAAACTCTCGCCATGCGCCCCACTCGCTTTTCGAATTAAATGGGCAGTGGTTCCAGACCACCACCAGTCGCATAGCGACAGGATTCGCCAGGCGAATCCACAAACAGAGAGCAACACCCTCTGGTCATTCGCACAGCGCACCAGCTCGCACAACGAATGACTCAGACAGTGAGCAGTCTCTACAGGGTCTCGCTATGCGAGACAACTCGCCTAGCGACTCTACATAGTCTGCAGAACGCCCAATTCTGCAGATTATGCCCCCTTGCACCCTCTAAACCAATTCTAGTCCTCTTTCCCATTTTCTAAGTCCTCTAGATCATTATTATGTCCCAGTTAAGCCTGTTTATGCGATTCCTGAGTTTCCTCTAATGCTTTTTCAAGTGATTCAAACTCACTTCACTCTCTAGAACATCTAAATCAACAACCTAATGGCCTAAGATTCATTCTACTGTTTTTAACATGTTTTAGACCTTCCTTATGTACTTAACAAGTTACATTTAATCCATCCAAGTTGCCCAAACTGTCCCATTGTGCTCTAGACCCCAAATGCCCAAATTCAACACCTCACTTCCCTTGAACTAACCTAAACTTCTGCCTGACTGTTAAACTGTTTACCAAATTATCACTTAACCAGAAATCTCGCTCCATCCCCTTCCTACAGGTTCAATTTACCGCCTTTTTCATTCATCCAAAATGATTCCCAAACAAACCACTACAGTCTCATCAACCACACATCTCAGGTCATAACATCCAACATGCTTAAAATCATAAAATACAATCCAACACCCATCAGTTCAGCAGTCAACATGCATTCATTTACAAAGCAGTTCCAAGAAAGAATTTCAGGAAAATAATTAGCTCCCCTTACCTTGGTGGTTATAAGCATAGTACTACTCAGAATAGTAGCAAAACCCCAACAGTGCCTTACACAGCCAGCACACAGTAAGACCCTACAATCCACTAAAGTGGAGACAGAAACAACTCTTAGAGCTATAATAGGCAGACAATTAAAAGAGAAAGACTATCAGCTGCATGCAAGCAATAAAGTTGCATGCCCTAGGTTCAAGATAGATGGAGAAACTGACTTACTTGTCCAAAACGAAAACTAATCGGATGAATGGGAAGCTCTCAACTCCGTGAACGAAAGGATACCACCTATTTGACAATGCAACGGTTGTAATTTGTGAATGGGTAGAGAGAAGGCAGAGCAAGAAGAAGAAGAACAGAGGTTAGAGAGAGAAGGAAAAGTTGGCTAATGAACTCAGATTGGGAAAAGTCTCTTCTAAGGTCATGGTGTCCTTAGTTTTACGGGTCTGGCTGCCCCCAACATAAGGCCCAAAAGCCCTATATTTTTCAGGCCCTTACCCTTACAGTAAGCCTAGTAAGTGGTAAGTATCAAGTTTTTGCTTAAAAAAGTATATGCAATTAATGTTACATGGAGAGCATTTAATACATTTCTATGCATGAATGTTGACAAACACAATATGAATAAGAAGACAATCTCTTATATTTACAGCGATAAGAAAATGATTTGTATCTATTTTTTCAAAAATCTCTCTATATATAAGATATCTTTGAAGAAGAAATGTTAGAAAATGGTGATCAGTCTTATGAACTTGTGATCTGCATATAGAAATTGAAACCATAAGTGTGTAAAACCTAACATGCCATTACATAATCATTTGTGTCCTTCAACTATCTAAAAGAGTGAAATTCATTTGTATTAGTCTTAGGATGTCATCCTTCTATTGGTGAGCGGAACATGTGATATTTTAAATCACTTTATTTGAAATAGTTGTTTAGTCCGGAGTAACTATGTTTTAAATAATACACAATCTTAGCAAGGAGTTACGGTGTTTAAAATAATACTCATTCTTAACTAAGAGTAGCTATATTCCAAAAAGTATGCAATCTTAGTTAATAGTATTTATGTTTCAAACAATACTCATTCATAGTAAAAAATGACCAAGTGCTAAGCAATACTTAATTTTAGCTAAGAGTGATTGTGATTAAAATAATACTCAATTTTAACCAGGAATGATTGAGATTCAAAGAGTACTTGGTTTATATTTGTAGCCTTAGTTTACTTAGTTAAACTTGATAAAAAATTTGACATATTATTTGTTAATAGATGAACCAATATTAAAACATCAATCTTAAATATTTATCTACTATTAAAACTGTAATTTGTATATTATTGAATCACAAGTAACTTGTGAAAAAGAGGCAAAATAGAATAAAAAAAAGGTTAATTTTGTTTTAAAAACTTTTTGCAGCTTTTCACATATATTGTTTGATGGTTATGCAGTCAAAGGATAATGTTAACTACGTAGACAATATGTTAAATACTTTTAAAAACTTAGTTTGAAATTCTCCTTCTTATATTAGTGTAGATATAATAGCATGCATTATACCAGTTCTCAATTAATTGATTAAATTCTAGAATGTATACTATATTGTAAGATAGAGAACAAGTATTATTTTGGCTCATAATGACTTCTAATTAACTCATATGAGTATTATTTCGAAATATGGTCAATTCATGTTAACCCATTGAATATTCTTTCAACAACTAAGTCACTTTTAGTTAAACCCAAATATTGTTTTAGAATATAATCACTCTTGCACAACCCATGATAATATATTTTTTTTTTAAAACAAGAACTCCCAAATAAATTAAATATGGTCTTTGATGTGATCAACAAATCATAAGGTTTTCTCACTAGAGAGAGATGACATCTTTGAATGTTTATAAGAGTTAAACTCTCTCTTTTAGTTTGCTAAACAAACAAAAATGTGTTATTTATCACAACAAGAATTATATGTTTTAAATCTTGTGCACGTATTGAGATTTTTTTTATCTTACAATGTTGATATGCTGATCTGGATGATTTTATTAAGTGGAAATAAAATTTTAACTTGTAATTCCTATCCAAATTAGGGTTGTAGAGGGTCAATCCGTTTCGTAGTTTGTGAAGTTCTTGTCTTTATACATGACGAAGTTTGTGTCCTTGTCGTGCTCTCAAAGCTCGACCCCACCTCCAGAAAGTAGAGAAGCTTCGCGGAGGCACAAAATTTCGGTAGTCACTGGTCAAGCGCGTTCTAAGCTGCAAGAGTCACGAACGCCGCCGACTCCACCACACTCAGCGATGAAGCCTTGGACAAAAGAAACATAGGCTTGGGAAGTTGCGGATCTCTTAGTCACAATAACGAATCGCGTAGGCTTTGGGTGTGAACGAACCTGCATTGAGTGAACAAGACTTGTAACAATGACACTGAAGAAAAGTTGTGCTTACATTGAGAGACAAGAAGAGGATAAAGAGACAGACGTGAGTTGTTCATTTATGTTATTCTCACTCTTTTTTTCTCTTTTTCTTCGATTTTTCTTTTTTTTAAATTTCCCGTGAGTGAGAGATGAGGGGAAGAAAGAAGGGTAAGAGACTTGAAAACTTCTGTGGTGGTGCTTCTCTGGTTTGCGTTTTGGTTGAAATTTAGGGCTTTTTGCAATCTGAGTTTTCTGGTTTTAAGGTCTTCATGGAGGCGTGATCATGGTGTAGTGGTGAAACTCGCGATTTTTGCGATTAGGGTTTCGTCACGGTGGCATTATTGTGTGCAATGAAGTTGATGAGTGCGCAACGTGTGAAAGATGTTGCTTTTGCGGTGGTGATTGAAACAAACATGGTAGAGTCGCGGTGGTCCCAACAGTGCAAGGTTCTACGGTGATGAAGAAGATGAACCTCCCAATACATCAGAATCCTAATTTGGGTAGAGAATTACAATTCATAAGTTAAAATTTTCACGTAATAAAATCATCTAAAACAGCATCACCACATTAGGAGACTTTGATGATGTTTCTAACCATTTAACAAAAATGACTTAATTATTACATTATAAGAGAACCTACTTGAAATTATTGGACAAATAAAAAAAACATACATTTTTTTATAAAAAGAGGTCATTTGAAATAGCAATCTTAAAGCCGGTAAAATATCCTAAAATCACAAATAAAATAATATATTATAGAAAAGTTGTTGATCAAAACCTGCTTTCAATATGAGAGATTATTCAATAAATACTTTTACCTGATAAGGTTAGACTTTACGTCAATCCATATTCATCATTAAAACTGATAAGATTATATATTATTACTAAAAAAAAGTTATAAGTATCTTATAAGTTGCAGGAATTTATAAACTTCTAAAAAAACTTAATTCAAATACAACTTTATCTTGTCTATATATAAAATAAAAGGAACTCGTTTTTTTCCGGGTATATATTTTTCTTTTCAATTTTATTTTAAGTAACGTTATTTTAAATTAAATTAAATTAATTATATTTTATTTTAAATTTTTAAATAATTTTTCATTTAAATTTAGTTGTTTTATAAATTAAAATTATTATTTTATTTTTTGATTACTTTTTAAATGTAAATAATTATTTATAATAAAAAGATAATTAATAATAAAAATTATAAAAATTATTTGTTTTATAATTATTTTTAATAAAATTTATTTTATAATTTAATAAATTTTCATTAAAACAAAAAAGAAATAAACCGGCGTAACAAATTTCTTTTCAAAGTCGGTAAATTGAAAAATGTAAATTACTGAATCATGCTAATTGGAGAATCACGATAAATGCACGAAGATTTAGATTCGGTTATCCTACTGCCCATATGAATTAAAAGAATCAAAGTTTTAAAGATCATAAAATATTAACTGAACTAATAAAAATACTTTGAATGATGTTTTTACAAACTGTTTACCACATAAATTATTGACCAAAACATTTAACATTAACAAAACTAATTAAGAAAAAATAAAACAAAAAGTGTATGATTATAATATTTTTAAAAATAAAAACTCAAATTGTAATCCTTTTTTTATAGAAAATTATTTTATTTAAAATAGACAAAACTAGTAATTGCATTAGAAAACAGTAAATCATGAGAACGTTTTCTTCCCACTTTCATCTTTGATATCAAGTTGTTCTTTCAATTTCTATGCTTTGTGATCAGAGGTCGGAATTGTGATTGTCGTGGACCTCCTACAGAACAAAATCCTTTTTAGTAAGTCGAAATTTACGTCTTATTTAATACATACTCTGCTTTGGATCGTGCATGTAATTCTTTTTGGTTGCATGTATTCCTATAATCTTGGTTTTCCCACCTTACTAATCAATGGTTTGTTTGGTTCAGTCTCATTGTTTCTTTTTCGCTATCTCTATGTTAATGTAGAGTTTTTGCAGGCTCGAAAGCATTTTGGAGTCTTAGAGTTTGAGTTGTCTTTCAAAGTTGAGAAAAGTTAATTTTAGTTAATTATTGGTTTATTTTCAATTGATTTTGGTTATGATTGAGACTGAAATTCTATGACTATTGGGTATGTTTGTTGTTTGGTAGTTAAATGAATTGAGATAGACGAATTTGGTTGCAAGTTTTTTCTTTATGTTGTGAAATTAAAGGACCAAGATGTTATGCATTATTATATATAGATTGAGTAATGAAATTATGAAATTGATGTTATTATCTAACATAAATTGTCTTAATGCGATTTTTGGTGTGTTTGAGACTTGTTAGAAGCATTTAATGGATTTTAGTTTGTCAAAAACATTCAAATTATAAATTTGAGTTTGTGCATTATGCAAACTTGTTAGACGAGCTCATTGTTCATTGGAGAGCCAAAATTAATTTTGGCTTGCTTTTGGGCAACAATTCTCGTTGGGGAGAATTTTCTAGTTGTGCAAGTTAGATTTTTCTATTTTGAGTCATTTCAAATATATTTAAATTCTCACTTCGTTAACGGTTGGATCACGCTAAATTTTTAGTAAAGGGTACTAGACACATAGCTCTTTACTTTGATGGTCAAATATTTATTTAGAGATCTATAGTGAGAGCAGTTTTTCGTGTAAGGTTCCCATATATTAAGTTATTGACAATTTTGACCTTTATCACTTGTTGTAACATCCCAAAATACAGTAACACCATATGGTAGAATTAATTACACTTAATGATAAACAAATCAGTCTTAAATTAACGAAAACAAGGGTTTAGGCTGATCGGCCTTACAAGAAGTTAAATAAGAAAACACGCTCGACATAAACGTACCCAACCAACGGTTACAAAGTACAGATACATCCCGATCGACCAAATAATATAAAGGTCGATCCAAAATCAGTACACTGAAACATCTAATCTAAACAGCTAACCGAACGTCTACTGTTCGGCCTTCACTTCAACATCTACAAGGGTTGCTTCCTCCAAATTTTCCTCTTCCAGCGTTTCCTCGAGCAACGCCTCACCATCTGCTCACATCCACACGGATGATCATTGCATAGACAGGACGGACGTACAGAGACGATTGACAACGCAAAGAAGAGAACACAGGGGTAAGCTTATTGAATTTAATTCAAGTAAAATCATTCAATTCATAATATATCAAACATCTCAAATATTTCACAACATATAATTAAATCAATCCCTTAACTCAAAGCAATTCCTGATACTAGACTGACCGTCCGGACTGTATGAATCTGTGTAGCTACAGGCGTCCTTGCACCCGAGTGATGTAGTAACTGTATTACACTCGACAGCTGCCACTCGAGGTTAGTCCGTTTCTTACGTCGCCCATGTTAACTTATGGACTAAGGACCTCCTGCCATTCCCACACATGAACTACTCTCCTCTACGTGAAGATGAGTATCACGGAATATCAGGATGGACCAAGCCAGCATTAGCATGCCCACAGTCATACTTTACAAAATTCCATATTCAACCATGAGTCGTTCCTCCCTGGAACGCTCGTCCAAAATTCACAACCATAGTTCACCTCATATAATGTTCATCATTTATAATCTTTCACTTTTATTTTCATTTTTGTCTTTCTGTCCAAGTACATAAAAATCACGACCTCTTTATAACGAGAACGAATGTGAGGAACGAGACCGAAGAACTTGCCCCGTTCCAAAATAAAGTAATACCGGCTTCAAGATAAAAGGACGACCTACATTAAGAAGGTTGCTCGACACAGTTGGTCTGCACAAATGAATGACCCGTATTAACAATGGTTGTTCGACAGGGTCAGTCGACACAGATGGATGATCTGTGTTATCATGGGTGATCAACAGGGTTGGTCGACACAGATGGATGATCTGTATTAACAATGGTACTCGACACTGTCGGTCGACACCGATGGTCAACCTGTATTAACAATGGTACTCGACACTATCGGTCGACACAGATGGATGATCTGTATTAAAAAAGGTGCTCGACACTATTCATTATGAGCTCTAAGTAGAAGACCGACACACATCCTCAACCAGAATTCTTCCCAAATGAAAGAGTTCAACTATTTCAAAGGAGTTACTGAAAATACCGATCGGTCAAAGACCGTTTCGATAACGAACGTTTATTATCATAGAATTTCATATTTAAATTCAATTTACAGTAACACATTTTCAGTATAAACTTTCATACATTAAATTACTCATATCATAGCACAATCCATACGTTTCGTACATTATCTCATCATCAAAATCATATAGTAAAGTCTGATACCATAGATCATACTCAATAAATTCACAGAACATGCATCCGACACAGTATAACTCACAGAACAGTCATGCATCACAGTATAACTCAAGAATTAAATTTAATAAGCTTCCCTTACCTGGATCAGAAGTGAACGTCCTAACTCAGGGTGTTTGGTTCGTACGCTAACAGTTCTCTACTCTCACGGATCACTTAACTCTTCCAACCCGATCTAACCATAAAAACCAAGGAATATTAAGATCTTAACCCTTCATGCAACCAGGATTTGGCTTTGCATGAGTCAGAAAACGTTCGACGAAGAAGAGAGACTTACCAGTATCAGAACGTTGAGGTGATTGGTTCAAAACGAAGCTCACGACACCAGGAATGGTTCTACGGTTTTTGAAACGTGAACGGAGAAGAGAAAGAAGAAGTTTCAGTAGAGAGAAGGTAGAGGTTTCTAGAGAGAAGGTGAAGAATATGAAAAGTTAGAATCTGAGGAAGAAGAAGAGTGCATGCAAAGAGTGATGCGGACTTCAGAAAAGTCATTTTTGTTTAAAAACCAACGTCCGTTCTCTTGCTGCCACTTGTCTTCCACTACTGATTTAGGAACATTCCATCACGACACCTGGCAGGAAGGCAATGAGTCTAGAAGTGTGTTTTTAATGCACACAGAAGGGTTTTTAGGGCAATTAATGAGGATGAGACAGGGAATTAAGGGTGCTCGTTTTTCTAGGGTCTTACACTTGTTTAGTGCATAATTTTTCCTACAGTACCCAATTGGATTGATTTTTTTACATTATGTTCTTGATTCAATTATCTTTAATTTGAATGCAAGAAAATAATTTTTGGAGTTTTGTAGAAGATTCAATTTTATTCTCAAAACCCCTACCTAATTTGAATATGTATTGCTAAGTTATTGTATAATATACTTGGTGATTAAATAAATGTTTAGGGATGATATAAATTTTGGAATATAATGTTGTATGAAACTATGGTGATGATGATGAGATTCCACGGAGAAAATCTTTGTATTGTATGATTTTTTAAGTGTGCATTTGAAGTAAGGACTCAAAAATGGAAGTTATCTTAACATTCTACTAATAATTCATACTTATATATAAGAGAATGAATTAGGAGTTTAGAATAATAGAAGATCTAGTTAAAAGAACACTTTATAGTTCTAAGGATCTATATAGAATTAACCTTGTGAATGGAGGTTATCCATTGCAAGTGCTAAAACTTCCAAATCTGATGGATCTTTTTCAAAGTGGCTTGTGGATTACAATGGTATAAATTGCTTAGCTTATTGCTTAATTAAAGATTATATGATGTCTCTTTTATATATTAGCTTACCATCTTCTTGTTATTGGTCTATTTTATGTTTGTGCCTTTTTTGATATATACAAATAAGGAAACAAGTGTTAAACTACCTCTAGAATATGATGGTGGAGCTTAATAGTATAGGATTGTAGTTCAATAGATTTCAACCTTTTTGAAAAACCTTCAGTTTTATAACTTTTGTTTTTAAATCACTCTTGTTGTAAACATATCTTTTGATTATTATAATTATACTTTTTTGATAATTGTAATAATATCTAATTTCTGCATTTGTTTATCAATTTGTTCTATTTCACTTAATGGTTTGGACTATTAAAAAGAATGTTACACTTAACAAATTTAAAAGATTTTTTTACTTCATTGATGAGTGTGAACGGGCGTGAAATGTGGAGATCTTCTATTGTAATGAATTTGTCACTTTCCAGTTTTGATGCCTATTCCTTTCAAACAGAATTAATAATAATTAACTTTTCTAAAGTCATGATACATTTTACATCAAGAGCATCACTATCTAACTAGATAAAGTCGGTTACATGAATGTAAAGTTATCAAAACACGAATAAGAAAACAAAATTTTAATGATTATTTAGTATCCATCTCTCAATACTTTCCTCCAATATTTTTCTTGACTTCATCCTTTTCTACAGAATTCAAAACTATGTAATATATTTTCCTCACCGGTGCTCCTCCACTTGCCTCGGGCGATCAACACAAATCTGTTAATTTACTTCACATTTGACTCATTATGGCAAAACCCATTTAGTCAAAAGTCCCAAGTAAGACTAAAAGAAAAACATGCCTAAACTACTTTCCTTTCCAATCTCACTTCATCTATGAGATTTTGTACAGATGAAGCATTTTTCACAATGGCAATATCATTTTACGATCATTCCGTGAAATGAGGTTTCTCACGTTAGAAAAAAAGTATGAAAACCAGGCAAATGACCGAGTGAAAGAAAAAACGCCAACATAGAAACCTAAGAAATTCCTGTTTCAAAAATAAATTGCAAAGGAATAACCGCTTGCCTTCGTTGGCAAGCATAGCCATAAATGCTTAACTTTTTCTTCCAGCAGAAATTGATGCCGTGTCAACTTCGTCCATTTTATGGATGAATATACGAGGTGGTTTTTCTCTGTCAGTAGCAAAGAGGCAACAGTCAGAGTAATAGAATAAAGGCTTGACTCAAAAAATGATATTTTCATGTTTAGTTTCTAGTAGCAAGGCCTGGGTTTGTTTATTGCCTAGCTGTTTACGAAGTAATTAAGTCGTTTAGTATGCAGCATGATATTACAGCTATCAAGGCCTTTCTTGGTTTAAGTGTAATGAGATGAAGTATTATCGTGATTTAAATGGAAAATGAAATGTACAACAACCAAAGTTAATATTTAAAATCAATAAAATGTACGAACTACAAGGTCATAGCAAGACTAGCTATATCCCATTAGTGAGTTAAACAGTGGGAAGTAAAACTTCTTGATCCAGAAACAAAATAAATAAAAGGATAACCCATTCTCATATTTTAGGATATCCAGCAGATATAGAAATTTCAACAATCCAAAGCATGAAATGAATCAATGATTCAGGTGATGGAAATTCCAAATCTCACGATCATCTTAGGCATTTTCTTTAATCTGCTAAAAAAAGGCTTTCTATCAATAAAATAAAAAAAATTGTAGCTAAAACCTTTTAATTCCCTTATTACACGTTGGGTAATACTATGATCAAAGGATGTTTAGACACACTTAAGTGTAAAATAATATGAAACTCGTTGTCTGACTCCTTGATCATTATGAAGCATAAAATTCTAAAAAATTTCAATGACAATGGTAACATCGGAACAGAACATCAGGTTTCAAATTTACTATAGAAGAAATGTGCTAAGGACGAAAAGAAGATAAAAACTACTCACATTTCATTTGCTTCTTGGTAAGTATAGCTTGATGCTACAGCCAGAAGCTCTCCCACGTGGTTGTATGACAAGGATGCTACACTATTTGAGTACCTCGGCAGCTGATATTGATAAATATTGGTAGTAATTAGTAAAGCAAGGAAACCATTGAACCTATTACAATTTACCAACACCAAAATGATTACATTTGTGAAATTAACAGGCAAGTACCTCGACTAGTCTTCTCTTACTTCCAGCATCCCACATGGTAACATAACCTTCATTGTCACCAGTGACAAAAGCACCACATACACTGAACAGAACATAATCAAATTTTGACTTTTGTAACTTATAATGCAACATTTATAAAAAGGTACATACAGTGGACTGAATGCAATGTCATTCACTGATACAAAGTAATGCCGTCCATCCTTTGATTTTGGATGACACCGGAATATATATCTGCGAGGATTTGATAAAGCGAATCGTGAGAAACTGTGACTGTCCTTAAGAACAATCTGCAAACTCGTGTTTTCCAACATAAAACATTAGGGTCCTAATCAAACAATAAGTAGATGCACAGTTTAGATATTGTTATGAAGGAATCTAATGCTAAAGAAACTTTGCAATTGGTCAATGGTAGCTGGAAAAAAGAATATGGAAACATGTTGCAAATGTCAGTTTTATCAGTGTTGTACTAACACTTAGACAGTGAACATCACACCTTCCCCTCATGACCTCAAAATGCGAATCAAACACCAAAGATTTTGTCTTAATGTGTTCAATGGTCGCGTATATACGATTCAACACAAACACAGGGATATGACAAATTTTAAAAATTATAGGACAAAAAAACGACAATATCCTGTTGGTATAAATTTAGCATAAACACAAATCTCTAATCAAAAGAGAGAATCAAAGTTATAAAAGCGAACATAAAAAATGCTATAAGTTATCTAATTATTATGACATCGATCACAACATCCTTTTCTCACTAGGTTGTGTAGACTACATGGACTAGATGACATCATAATATTTTGAAATAAATCATGTCATATAAACACATTATTGGCATCTAAATCCATGGATTTTTGCCCCTTAGTTTTTCTTGGTCTTCGTATCTTGCAACTGGATTAGCCTCCATCAAATCTACTCTTCTATATTTTTCCATAATGAGAATTACCCCCAACTTTTTCTCAAATGTGTTCAGTTCTGATTCTATCTTGTTTATTCTCTTGGAGTTTATTCTCTTGTTGACCTTTTACTGCCTCAATATCGTAGGGTTTATAGCATTGCAGAAAAGTTGTCCTTTAAGCATCAGTGCTATTCCTCCCCCATTTTATTCATTTTAGTTGAACCCTATGATTTGCCTCTCTTTATTTCTCTTTGTCCTCTTTGATGGGCACTAGATATTTAAATTGTTTGAGTTGAGCTAAAGTATGCTCCCCAAGCTATAGCTAACTCTACACTTGGGGTCGTTGTTGTACCTCTTGTTAAACTTACATTTCGTCTATATGTCTTACTCCTAAGAAAAAGTCATGATCTTTCAAAGCTTGTGCCCAAATCTCAAATTTCTCATTTATCTCCTACAACCAAAAACCCAGATCTATATTGGTACAAAAAACATGCATAGTAGCACCAGCTATTGGATTTGCTTGGTACGGACGTCCAAGATAATAAATAAAGAGAAAGGGGTTCAGAATTAACCCTTGGTATATTCTTGTGGTTATTAGAAAAACTACAGCCACAACATATTATATTCTCACCTAAGTCGTTACCTCCTCGTAAACGTCTTTGACTACTCAACACTCGAATATGTGCAAAATACAATTTCCTTTCTTTCCTAAGATCCTTCATAAAACATCACTTGACACTTGACACCTAATTATATACTTTCCCATGTGAATGAAGACCAAATAATAATCTTTTTGATTTCTCCAATATCTGTGCATTAAGTATCACAAGAAGTATGTTGTTTTCAAGGTTGACCTCTTAAGCAACCCAAATTGATATTCAATAATGTTTCTTGTCTTAATCAATTGTCAATTACTTTGGCCCTAACTGGATAGGTATATAAATTAAAAATAATGGTGAAAAAAAAATGTAAAATATGACTACGAGTGTTTTAGTGTCTCTAATAACCTTTTTCCCATAATTAGACAAGTATAAAAGTTAACAAAATCAAAATTTTAAAATATAGCTACAAGCATGTGAAGTGCCTATACAAGTACTATTTTGAAGTGTCTGTGTTTCATGACATGGAAACCATCAACTCCAATCCAAAATCATATCAAACCAGTAATTGACAAATAAAAAATGTGGCTGTTAGACAAAATTATGCACATTTAAATAACTCTAGTTTCTCATCCATTATTGAATTTTTCCTGAACACGAATGGAATGCTTACAAGATTACAAAAAGAAATATAGGTGTGAGTAATAAGTTATAAACTTAAAACAACTAAAGTGTACTCGTCTGTCGCAACGACAAAGAAAGGTAAAAGACGACAATCAAATATAATGTATCATTAATTTTAACAAATGCATATATGAAATGTAAAATGTTCTTCTAAAACTGACCCAATGTCATCTGAACTGGATGGATAGGAAATCTGCAGTGATACTCGTCCATCTACAGACCCAAGGGCAAACCCTGCAAATGCATCAGATTTAATTTAAACTCTGCCTAAACTCTGATTTCTGATTTATTGCCTATGAACAAGTCGTTAGCAATTCTAAATCTCAGATATTAAAGGCGTCTAGAAAACCAATAACTAAAAATGTGATTAAACTTGAAAAATGTTCTTAGTGGATCAAAAAGAAGAGCAGCAATTTTCCTAATTTGACTAAATAAAATAAGACTACATAGTTCATACCTTCGGCATTTGGAATTGAACTGACACATCTTGAGTGTGTTCCATTGAACGCTTCCTTTGACAAAACTGGTTTGTCAAAGTTACGTAAATCATAAACATGCACTGATGCTCCAATGGATACAACAAGATTAAACCCACATACAGACATGGAGTTCACCTCTGCCTCTAGACTTCTCAACCACGAAGAAGCCTTCTCCATATGCATATCCCATAACAATAACTTCTTGTCAAATCCAGATGTGACCAACTGACCTGCAATAAACAAGACCAAGAATAATATGAACTTTTTAAAAGACAATACAGCATGGCCATAATACAACTTTAAGTTTCCTAAACCTGGCATCTCAATAATTTTATCTTCATGATGATGGAAGCTCCTCCAAGCATGAACCACGAAGAAGAGGCTCCAAAATCAGAGATAAACAGCAAAGAAAACCAGTGCAGCGGAAATGAGGTTGAAAGGAGGTGTTTGATGTGTTTAAGTGGAAGAGAGATGTGTGTAGGAAGCCTCACAACTCGTAAGGCCTTCCTACTAAGGAAGGAATCTAGAGGATAAGGAGAGAAGTCGAAATTGAAGAGGAGACTCAAGAGCATAAAGGAAATGTAACTACCAACACGGAAAATGAACAAAAATAAATGCTAGTGTTAAAACAAGAATTAACAAACCTCAAAACAGAAACACGACTCAGAATCAACACAAGACTGAATCAAATGAACAAAAAATTGAAAAACAAAACTCAAAACAAAGACAGAGATACTTATCTCTTGTACCATGGACAAACTGGAGCTCTAATACCACTTGATGAGCGAAGGCTCCAAGGAGAGGCTGATTGAAGCGATACGAACGCGATTTAAACCTCCTCAAAGCTTCCTCCAATGAAGAATAACACAACAAAATGGTAAAATGATGAAGACTAAACGCGACACGATACGCGGACCTTAGGCAAAACCTTAAGTTCGAAGGATAAATGCTAAATCGAAAACTAGCGGACCAAAACTAAGATCGAACTCACAGAAACCCTAAGAACTAGGTTTTGTTCGGTGGAAAACCCTAAAAGATGAAGTAACCCTAGACTGAACCGATTAACCAGTGTAAAATGAAGATTGAACAGTAGAAAGGAGTTTGATCGGTGCAAATGAGGATTTAAACGATCGAAATCGATGAAAAAGGTGTTTTACGAAGGAAACCCTAGCAAAATAGGTTGTAAGGTTCGGTGAGGTAGGAAATGGAGAAGAAGATGTTTGAATGTTGATAAAAATGGAAGATATGGATCTAAGATGATGCTAGAGAAACCTGAAATGGAGTTGTGGCTGCTGCTTGTAAGAACCTAGAAAATAGAATATTAGAGTTGATAGGTGTTTTAAAATAACGATACCAACTATTATAAAATTAAAATAATTTGATCATATAAATAGAATTTCTTAAACTCGTCTCTTTACTTCAAACATTATTCATCTCTCTAGAACTATTCTCTAAACTCTCTCCACCATCTCTCTAAGTTTTCTTACTCCTCGATCATCTACTTGAAGATCAGGAAGTTCTTAGGAGATCACAGCTGAGTTATCTCCACATCTAACCGATTAATTTCTGCTATAGAGCAAGTAAGTTTCAACTCCTTTTTCCTCTTTTATTCCTAATATGTTTTTGGAAGAAGCAAGTGTCGTTGCATGTGTGATCATGCTTCTCCTACTCATTCTTGGTTCATCTAGAGTTCTAAGGACTCTGTCCGTTTTCAATTTGGTGTTTCGTAGGTTCGTCTAGAGATTTCTTGCGTTTAAAGTAATCGGCAGATTGTTCTTTGATTTGAGCAGTTTTCTTGTGAGGTAAGGAAAGCTAGATTTTTCTTTAATTGATGTTTGTGGTGTAAGTTTGGTGTTTATATGTGTATTAAACTGATTTGGTGTGATTTTTGTTTTTGTGCTAGTGTTAACTCGTCTAAATGGGTGTATTTGAGTATTTGATGATGAAATGTTGATGTGAGTTATCTTGGATGATATTTTGGTCATGAATTGTATGTGAATATGTTGTATTACTGATTGGAATGCGTGTTGTAAAGTTTATGGAATAAGGAGTTGAAAATCTAGGAATTTTGGTAGTTAAAATGGAGGTTTTGATATGCATTTTGGTGAGTTAGTGTTTGGATGGAGAAATCTGGTATTGCAGGTCTGTTTATATGTCATTTGAGGTTTGTTAGCACCATAAGTTGGTATAAATCTGATAGGGAAATTGGTATGGGTCAATGTGATGGTTTTAGAAGGTTTAAAGTTCAAATAAGGGGTTTTGACATGTGAATTTTGATACAAGAGTTAGGAAGGAAAAACAGAGGTTTGGGAGTTAGTTATTTGGTCATTTAGAGCTGGTTTTGATGTTGAAATGGGGGAAATCTGATGTAAGAGTGTTTGGTGGTTGATAGGTGGAGTTTAGCTTAGTTTGGAACTAGTTTTTGGGGGTTTGAACTAATGAGAATTTGAATTCTAGGTTCTGTATATAAATGGTCATTTTGGAGGGTGTTAGTAAGTCATTTGTGACTTGTTGGAGTCCCTAAGTTGCTTAAAAATAAGGTATAAGTTGTGGAATTCAATTTGGTTCTCTAAAGTGAGGTAATGGTTAATTTTGGATTGAAATCTTGTGGTCAATCAGTTTAAAACGAGTTTATGTTGGTTTAGATACATTTGGTTAGGTCAATTTTAGTTTAGAATACAATCTAGGAGTGTTACAAGTTGGAAAAGATACACAGAATAGGTCATGAGTAGTTGAGGGGTGCAAATTCTATAGTTTTGGTGCTGCAGAATTATGCAATCTAGCTGAGCGAGCATAACACTTCTAACTGAGCGAGTGTAATCGCTTAGCGAGCAGAACCCACTATTTTTGTTTTCGCATAGCGAGCAAAACCCACTATTTCTGATTTCTCATAGCGAGCTTGTGCGCTGAGCGACCAGTCCAGAACATGTTTTGATTCTTTCTTTCTTTGTTTTCTGATAACTTTGAGCTATGCTTTGACTTTGAGGATGGTGTAGAAGTATCTATTGTATTATATGATGGTTTATTCTTGAGATTATGTATGTATTTGATGTATGATCAGTGATGTTATATGTTGGGATTCAATGTGAACGTATATGGATATATGTATGACTTCAAATGGTTTCACGGTTGGTAAAGTGAGTTCCAAGGTGGAATTCTTGGTGTAGTTTCAAGTGTTGTTAGTCTGAATGCGGGAAGCTTAGTCTTGAGGGTTATCTTGACACTCTAATGGTCATTCATTCTCAAATAGAGAGGATTGACAGATGTAGTGAGAGTAGCAAGAGGTCTTAGTCTTGGCTACTTCCAGTATGATCCAAGGCGTAGAACAGACTAACTTTGTGAGTGTGGTAAGGTAAAACTCATTGCCAATGGCTTTGCAAAGTAGTAGAAGCTACCACAAGTGCACAACCCGTCATAGCTCGACATTTATTCTAAGTCCAAACAGTCGATATAGGTCATTGCATGCTAAGATGTTTGGGTCGTATTAAATTATATATGATTCTTGTATGAAATGCTTTAAACTTATGATGTATTGCTTGTGTATCTAGCTTCGTGTTGTTCTTCTCTTTTGCAATGACACCTAAATGGTGTGAGCTTAGGGAGACAATCTCTACAGTTGCTCTAGCGAGAGGTGAGAGAGAAGTAGAGGTGTACTTAGATGGATCTACAGAAGTAGATCTCTTCTTTGTAGAAGGTTTGTTTTACCTAGTTGTTCTTTTAGCATTTATGTAACGTTTCATTTTAGTAGTTTTATACTATTAAAATGGGATGTTACGCTGCTCTCTCGAGAAAAATGATGACTCGAAGAAGACAAAGTGAGAAATGAAAATGTAGCTCTCTGATGTGCTGATTCGAGAGAGAAAATGATGTAGCGCAATAAGCGAGCCACGCAGGTGAAGATGTGGTAGCTGATGTGCGTGTCGAAAGCTGATGCAAGATGAATGTAGTATGTTGCGTGGAGGAGAGAGAATATTCATGAAGCACAAATGGAGAATGGAAATGAAGGAGGTGGCTAGAGGAGGATCTCTAGGATTCTCTAGCCTGACTTTCAAGGAAAAATTATTTTTTATTTCAAAAATTCAATTTCTCATTCGTCTCAAAAGTCCTCCATCCCTTGGAAAATTTGCCATCCTTTAATGTCACATGCCAGGTTCTCCCATCCAAGACTTAGAAGAGGATATCTTGTCATCCGATTTCCTTTAAATACTTTTTAGCAAAGATGGACAGAATGACCAGAAAATATCCATTCACATATGAATCCTTCATGGTAACCATAAAAGAAGGAGTTTCAGATCTGGTTGCACCACTACTATTCCCTTGAAGCTGATCAACTTTAACTTGGACGTGCTGAGGTAAACTAGAGCTTTGCCCAACAACTCCACTTGGGTGTGCCCTTGGTTTTTAGATGGCCCAAGAAGAGATGGTGATGTTGGAGCTACCTTAAACAAAACATTACTAAAATTGTTGAGCATTGTTGGAGGAATAATTTATTTGTACAACATTTGTATTGTATATATGTACCTCCAATGTACATGTGTGTTGGTATTTGAACATCACAAGATGGTCGTAACCAAGGGAGTAATAAGTGGAAAATTCCTTCCAACCCTTATCTAACCAAACATTACCAGCACCGTCTTTAGTCCAACATAGTTCTCATTCAATGCCATAGGGAATCTTGAGAAACAGGGGGTTCAACAATCAACCCTCATATTTATGAATCGTGTTATCGTCTTTTGTAGGGTTCCAGTGGTAAAAGAGGAGAATCGGTAGACAAGGTTGACTGACGAAGCTCTTCTTCTTTGTTAGTCTCCTACGATTCACTGAGCATTGCACTTTGTCTATGCGATTTAGTAGTTGTCGCTCGCGTTTTTCCCTTGCTCACTTTTCCCCCTCACTCCTTGAAGAGTGCTAGCTACCTGCTGAGTTTCACCTCAGAGACCTCTTAACCCAATCGAGTCACATCAGTCATGACTTCTTGCCCAGGAATTGATCCTCTTCCCTCTGAGTTTTGCTTCTTCAAGATTATTAGGGATACTACTCTCCAAGAGGGAAAAATTATGATTCCAAAGGAGTTCACTCAGAAATATGGTGGTAGATTGTTAAACCCCCTGTTTCTCAAGGTTCCCAATGGCATTGAATGGGAACTATGTTGGACTAAAGACGGTGTTGGTAATGTTTGGTTAGATAAGGGTTGGAAGGAATTTTTCACTTATTACTCCCTTGGCTACGGTCATCTTGTGACGTTCAAATACCAACAAACATGTACATTGGAGGTACAGATATACAATACAAATGTCGTGCAAAGAAATTATCTCTCCAACAATGCTCAAAACAATTTTAGTAATGTTTCGTTTGAGGTAGCTCCCACATCACCATCTCTTCCTGGGCCATCTAAGAAACCAAGAACACACCCAAGTGGAGTTGATGGGCAAAGCTTCAGTTTGCCTCACGTCCAAGTTAAAGTTGATCAACTTCAAGGGAATAGTAGTGGTGCAATCAGATCTAAAACTCCTTTGTCATGTGTCAAGGCATGCAAGGGTGTGTAACTCTGACATGTTCGATATTAGTATTTATCTCTAACACAATCCTTGTTGTATTCTGTTCATGTAACTGTAAAAACCTAAGGGCTACCTCTCAGGTTGGGTAAGAGTGGAACGGCAGGAAGGAAGTGTGAAGATTCCATATTAATAGCTAATATGGCCTTTCAATACCATACAAATAATTAAAACGAGAACAAATTATCCATGCTATTAAAAGAAATGAGTAGAGGCATCGTATCTGTAGCTTAGCTTACAAGTTTCATTAGAATATCCAATGCATGTTGCCATATCATTGTGACAACCCACTGTATCAACAAGTCCTGAATGCAAGTCATACCTAGAAAGTTTAGCTCTAAAGGAGTCAAAAAACAACACATTTGAAACATTGTAGAAATTCATCATATATCACATCATATACGAAACTAATGAAATCCAAAGGACTTTGGTTATCTTGTTTTCCAATTTTATTTCCAGTAAATATGCTTTTATTAATAATTAATCATTTATGATTACAAAATGTCATCCTATCTATATTTTTTATTTTCGAAACCCATTAAGCAATAATAAAAACAACACTTCGGTAACTTAATTTCATAATAAACCACCAATTTGATCCCCAAACTATCACCTTCTCCAGTGTAGTCTTTAAACTAAGCAAATTATATAAATAGCCATCACAATATTAGACACAGACCCTCAAGTACTGAAAATAATCTTCAATTAGTCCCTCCAAAAAAAAATTAAAATAGGGATTAAATTTCCGGATGCTCATCAGTTTAGGAACTACTTATGAAATTTCATCAATTTAATGATTATTTAAGACCACTAATTTCATATGCATAATAAATGTACCTAGCAATGAATAATTTGATGACTAAGAAATAACAATGAACCAACTCAGTTTCTTCTCTAGGCGAATAAATTTTTGACTTCCTACACTTTAGTTTATTCATCTGACAGTGATTACAGTAGAAGAAAACAAAGAGGAATAAGTTAAAGTTTATTTTTATGAAGGAAAATTAAGAAGACCTTCGGATTAAACCGTCGGAGGAGACGGCAAAAGCAACCACGTCGTCCTGGAAGCAGCAATCAAGAAGAGGAGACTGCGAAGGAGCTTCGAGTCGGAGGAGCGATGCGTCCAGGTCGTAGAGGCGGAGAGTCTGTTTCGGATTCAGATTCAGCAAATGGCGAGAAGGAAAGGGGAAAGGTTAAGATCAAGAAGAAACTTACCGAATCCCAAGAAGATATGAGAAGGTTGTTGGAGTGGGGCGCGAATCGTGTCCGAGAAATTGCGTCCTCTACTCCTTTCTCCAACCTCAATTCGAACGAATCATCCTTCATTCTTTTGGATGACTTCAAAACTGAAGCTCCAAGCTTGGATTTGAATTTCCCCCCTAATGGCAGGAATATACATACAGCAGTGGAAATACTTTATATATATGGGCATGTCCAAGTAAAGCACATTAATTTTTGTACAATGTTTTTACAATTTACCTACTTTTTTAAATTCAAAATAACTAGTTATCATCAAAAAATTATTTACACAATAAAAAATTACCTATAATAAAATATAATAATTATTTATTTTTATAATTATTTGTTATAAGAATTATTTTGTTTTTATATCTTAAACCTATATATTAAAGGATTCATTTTTTTTCTTGTTCGTATTTTTTTTTCAATTTTACCTTTCAAGTGACATTTTTTTTTAAATTTTGACTATTTTTTTTAATTTATCCACTTTTTCAAGTTACATAAAAATAATCTACAACATAAATAAAAATGGTCTATAATTAAATTATAAAAATTATTTATATTTATTTTTATAATTATAATTTCATTCTTTTTTTATCATAAAAAGTAAACATATATGTACCTGTACGAGATTTTTTTTATGTATATAATTTTTATTTTTATTTTACTTTTTAATAATTACTTTTTTTAATCAGATAATTATTCATAATAAAAAGCTTATTTACACAATAAAAATACTTATAATAAAATTATAAAAAAAGATTTATTTGTAATTATATACTTTAATGATATTTTTATTTAATAATTAAAAAATGTATATAATTTAATAATATTTTTTATTTCAATAATTATTATACAAATAAATGTTTTCCTATAATAAAAATATACAAGTGTATATAGTATAAAACCCCAGAAAATGGTACTTTTGAAGGGGTAGTAGTTTAAAAATAGTGATATTTAGTCATTTTAATATTAAGTGGTTTATTTATAAATAATTTTGTTATAAACGAGTTTCATTATTTTAAAACTTATCATTTCTCTATAAATCACTTTTTTAGAGTTCTTTACCTTCTATCTAAGAGTTCTAACTCTGAGTCATTTTTCTGAGAATCAAGAGGTACCTAAACGATCACGGCAACAAAGTCTACATTTCTACCCGATCAGTTACTTCAATAGAGTAAGTAAGTTTCAGTTTTTTTTTCTCTTTTCGTTCTTAATTGAGATTATGCTTGATGATCTCTTGGCACATGTGAGTTGTAATGTCTTTTCCTAATTTCCTGTTGATCATAGGTCCTAAGGACTCTCTTTGATCTTTGTTCAATGTTTTGTAGACATTTCTAAAGTTCATTGAGCTCTAGGAAATGGTTCGGTGTTTATAGAGCTTCATTGCTCCAGTATAAGGTAAGAGAAGCTAGATGTTTTATCATTAACTATAACTGTCTTGCAAGTTTAGTGGTTGTTTGCTTATTAACTTTATTGAGTATTAATTTGAGTAATTATGTTATGTTAGTTCAATTATATGTGTATGTTATTGTATTGTATGACCTATGTTTGATATGATGAAATTGGATGTCTTTGTTGTCTTGAATGATGTAATATGAAGTTCTTTTGATGTTGGAAATTTTAAATTCAAAGTGTTTGGAGGGAAGAGGGATCAAATACATGGGTGGTGTAGCTAAAAATGGAGGTTTTTATAGGTGAGTTTGAGAAATAGGTGTTAGGGTGAAGAAGCAATTATTTTAAGGCTGTTATTTGGTCATTTATAACTTGTTTGGGACGAGAATTAGTTGATATGTGTGTTAGAATTGAGTAGTAGTCATTTTGGAGTATTTGCAAAGTTGTTCAAGTGTATTTTGGGGGTTTGAACTAGTGAGATTTTGAATTTTAAGTTATGTGTCAAAATGGTCATTTTTTAGGGTATTGATTGACATTTCTGACTTGTTAGAGCCCTTAAGTTGATAAAAAAAATGAGCTAGAACTTGTAGAATTAAATTTTTGGTCTTTAAGGTGGGATTTTAGTTGTTTTTAAGTTAAAATCTTATTGTAAAACAGTTAAGAACTAGTTTAAGTTGGATGATACACATTTGTTTATGACCATTTTAGTTTAGAATACAATTTAGGAATGTTAGAAGTTGGGAAATATGCATAGGAAAGGTCATAAGTGGTTGAAGGGTGCAAATTTTTCAATTTTGGTGCTGTAGAATTATGCAATTTAGTTGAGCGAGTGTATCCGCTGAGCGAGCAGAACACTTATAGTTGCTAGCGGGTGTAGTCGCTGAGCGAGCAAAACTAATTGTTTTTGTGTTTATAGAGCGAGTCATGGTGGTTGAGCAAGTGAGCTAGCAAAAACTTTTAGCTAAGCAAGCAGACTTGGTGACTAAGCAAAAATATAAGATTTTCAACTATGTTTTTATATACTTCCTAAGGTATATTCAATATATGTGATTGTTTGAATGATTCGTTTATAATACTTATTGTGAAGTATGAATTTATTTATAAAATGAATTGGAAACAAGGTTATGTATATGATTATTTATGATATATGACGATGATGAGTTTTGTGTTCTCTTCTCTTATCTTCTTAATGAAGGATAATTACATTGATACTTTAAGGTGTGATTGGTATATTATGCAATGTGAAAGTGAAGGAATATATGTATATGGTTTCAAATGGATTCAATGTAAAGGTGAAGTGATATCAATAATTTCAAAGTTGTGAAAATGAGTTCCAAGGAGGAACTTCTTGGTGGTGGTTTTAAGTATTGATAGTATGAATGGTCGAAGTTAAGATGAGGTTTATCCTGACATTCTAATGATTATCTATGTTCAAGTAGAGAATGATGAGTCATGTTGTGAGAATAGTATGAGGTCCAAGCTTGAGGGGCCTTTCTCGATTTAGCAAAAGGGCGTTTGAAGACTAACCTTGTGAGTGGTAGGGTGAAATCCATTGACAATGGCTCTACAGAGCAATAGAGGCCACCACAAGTGTAGGAACCTCTATAACTCGACATTCCATACAATTTCCAGATAGTCAGTCTAAGTCTTTGCATGTTAAGATGATTTGGTTGATGTATGTGATATAAATTATTTATGTATGCTATATGTTATAAAGGTCATATAATTTGTCTTGTATCTAGCTTACCCTTGTTTTCGTGTTGTTATTCTCTTTTGCAATGATCACCTAAATGGTGTGAGCTTAGGAAGAAGTTTTAACAGTTGCTCCGACGAGAGGTGAGGGTGAAACAACGATGTAGTTAGATGGATCTACAGAAGTAGATATCTTCTTTGTGGAAGGTTTGTTTTACCTAGTTGTTCTTTTAACATCTATGTTACATTTCCGTTTGGTAGTTTTATATTATTAAAATGAAATGTTAAATATAACATATGTCTTTTCACTACTATAAGAAATATGATTTGTAAGTTTTAACTTTTATTTTTGTGTTTTAAATAAATAAAGAAGGAAAGAAAAACTGAGTTTAAATAAGTTTGTTTTAGATAATTGAAAAAAAAAAGTATTAGTTTTCTTCTCACTTTTAGAGAAAATTTAAAAAAAAATGGTATTTAGAAGAGAGGTCAATTTGGAGGTATCTTTCTTTCATATAAAAATATATTAGGTTTCCTCTTTTACATGATTTATGATAAAAATGTATATTCTTTTATAATATAATTTTAAAAAATAATAATAAAATATTTGTATGTAATTCATTTATTTTATTATTCGGACTGTTGTTGATCTATATGATAGTGTTGCATTATGTTGAGACTTTGGCAAGTGTACCAAATCGTTCAAGTAATAAAACCGGTAAGACCGTATATCGTTTCCCAAGAGACTCGTGTCCTAGACAATCGTATAATATCTAACTAATTTAGACTAAAGAATGATTCCATGTTTTTGTGGTTTTCATGCAATTGAATTAAAGATAAAACATAAATTGTAAAAGTGATCTTTGATAACGCAAACACTTAGGAATGGAAAGATTAGAAATGCTATGGAATGATATTGTTGGGGGATGATTTCACCTACTTCACTCTTATGTATAGAAAATCACTTCCTCTTCATTAATTAGCCAATGTCAATCTTCTAATTTACTCAAACCCAATCCCTTGGTAGAGAGAGCCTAGACTTACTTCTTAAACTCCAATCCCTTGGAAAACCTAACAAGTTCATCCGCTTTAAGAATTGAGATTCAAGACAACCAAAGGTCCTAGTTCTATCCCTAGATACAATTTCCTTTAGGTGTTTAATCCAGTTCTAGATTCACCCAATATTTCCCAATATCAAGCAAACCCTAAAATCATGATATGGTTGAATTACTCATACAAGCTTTAAGTAGAGGAATTAAACACTAACAATCAATGAAAGAGGCATATAATCATTCAAAACAACTGTAATTACATAAAAGATTCGTGGTTACATCAATCCCCAACAAGAATGAAACTAGCTCTCCATGAATGGAGAGCTTGAGCTTACAACAATGGTGGAAATGGAAGAAGGAGGAGGACCCAAGGATGAAGAAGGGTTGTTCCCACAGCTCCTAGCTCGCCTCTGGACGCTCCAATTGAGAGAATTTGTGTCTGGGATGCCAAAGATATCAAAGTCCTTCTAATTTGGGGTTAAATAAACCCAATCTGCCAAATCAGCAGCAGGCGCGCTTGAGACCGCGCTCCAGCGCGCGAAAACAGGAAAAAGGGCGCTCCAGCGCCCTTTTGTAGGGGGCGCTCCAGCTAGCTCCAGTCCTGGTGCAGAGCCCGCTCCAGCGCCCATGGAAAAAGGGCGCTCCAGCTAACTTTTTTCCAGATTCTGGTTCTTCATATTTTTGCTGTTTTCTTGTTTTCTCTGGTTCCAGCACTCTTCATTTGATGCAGAGACTTCTTCCAACTAATTAACTTGTATAAATAAAGGGGTTAATGATCAATTTATCTAATTAAAGCTTAAGATGAAACCACTTCTTAAACTAAATGAAAACTAGGATTTACAAGGTAAAAAGGATGAGAAAGAGTTGATATTTTCTCTAATTCAATACTGAATTCATAGCAAAATATGCCACTATCAACTCCCCCAAACTTAGAACATTGCTTGTCCTCAAGCAAAAGGTATCTGACTGTCAAACAAAACATATTTTTCAAAGATAACAGCTGGATTCATAATACATTGCTTAACTTGAAACAACTAGAAATGTGTATCATGTTAGTTTTCCACTATGATGCTCACAACACAATCAATCAATCAAATGCCATAGTTTATAAGAGATCAACAGTCATGGCAGGATGCTTTACTGAATTATGTAGAACCAATCCTCACTTAAGATAGTGTTTCACTCTAATGCACTGGTGTATAAGGATGTGTGTCTATCACTCTACTATCAAACTGTCACACAAATCAACTTTGCCATTTGTTTCAACCAAATTAAACACATGCACAAGTAAGTCAACATCACAAGGACTTTCATTGGCTTGTATTGTGGCTGGGCTAAGAAGGAACATGGTTTTTCTGGATAACAAAGCACCTTGAGCTAAGAGATCAAACAATTACAATCATGAATAAAAGTTCTCTTTTGCTTCACTTAGATTACCACCAATGTCGAACTTACACCCAACTTTCTTTCATTCAGTTCTTTTTCTTTATTTTCTTCTTTCTTCCTTTTTGTCACTTTTGTAACTTTCAAATTTTTCTCAATTCATCCTTTCATAACAACTCCCCCAAACTTAAATCATTCTCCTGCAGTACAGATGATTTCTCTATTTAGCTCAAGGTAAGGAAAATAAGGAAATTTCATTTGGGCTTTAAGGTTCAAAAAGAGTCATTTATCAATCAAGGTCGAAAGGTTTTGAATTGGTTTCTTTTGGCAATATGTGGAAGAAGTAGGAGAGCAAGATGGCCTTGATCATGTGCAACTAACAAGCAAATGGTTCATATCAGAGAAACTCAGGCAAAGTCAATTGTGATCAAATATGATAGCATTCACAAGAAAATTCTAAGGCACAACATCTCACAAGGTCAACTCGAGGTTCCACAATAACATCAAGCAACTGCCATGAATAATGATCTCAGTTAAGCATACAGCATTCTCAGACTTTTTCATGAAGGAAGCAATACAATTTGAACTAAATTGACCCATCTCAAGCATCATTTCATATCAAACCATAAGCATTATGAATCAGCATAAGTCTAACAAGCCAGATAACTAAAACAACTTAACTAAAATTGAAAAACAAAAGCTAACTAGCAACCAAAGTAAAAGAAAGCAAAATAAAAGGTCCTGTGACTCATGATTTGTAGCTCATTGTCAGACTCCTTCATTTTCTGCACCACCTCCCCCAATAAATTGGGTTGGTCCCCAAGCCATGCTACTTGGGTCGCATATTCCTCTGTTGACATCTCTACTTTGTGGCGGCGTTTGTTTTTATTCTCTTGGAGTTGGATGAAGAAGTCATTTCTGCACAAAAGATTGAAAATAAAGTTTGCAAATGTGAGCTCACAAAGTATGTATTTGTAACAAACAATCATTAGATCACATGATCATGAGTTCACAAGGTCAAACGCACACTAAATATGCAAGAAAAATCACAAAACACAGCCTGGAGCATGAAAAATTTGAAGCAGAAGAGAAAAATAGAGTTGCTGAAAAATCTGGTCTGGTTGGAAAAAGTTAGCTGAAGCGCCCCTAAGCAGAGGGCGCTGGAGCTAGCTATGGGTCAGAATGCCAGAAAACTGGATTCGTGCTGAGCGCGCTGGAGCGCCCCTGAGCAGAGGGCGCTGGAGCGCCATACCAGATTGCAGATTTGCAGAATTTCACAACTACACCTACGATTTTTGGAATTTGGCACTTCTTGATGCTCAATTCAGCCCAGATTAACATGTTTTCACTATACAAACTTGATCAAATCCATAAGGATTGAAATTGAGTGCAAGAATGCCAATTTAGGTGCACACTTCCAAAGCTTTCTAATTCTACAACTCAAGGCTTCAAATTTTACACTTTAAACATACCAAAACTCAACATAACCATTCAAAACATACTCAATCACACTAGAACACATAAAAACAGATTGAACAATTCTAAAATACAACAAAACACAATAAAACTCAACATTACACAAGTTAACCATAAACAACACAAAAACTACAATTGAAACTAACATGCTCCAAAATATCCAAATCAAATCAAAACATTCTAAAGTAAATTCAAACAATAAAAACACACTCAAATAACAAAATCAAACATAGAGAAAGGGTTAGAAAGCTGGGTTGCCTCCCAGTAAGCGCTTGTTTAACGTCATTAGCTTGACACCATTAAGCTCAAGTTTGATTTTTGATGTTGGAATGCATCTTCTTTTCATGACACCAACATCCTCTCAGTAATTTCCTAGTCACCAACTTGACTCTCCTAGAATATGGAGCCTCTATCTCAAGCACTCCATTTATCTTTATGTTCTTGATGACCCATAACCTATTCTTGAATCTCACTGGTTTGCCAGGTTTGGGCTCATCGCTTGCCATCACAGGATTTTGGTGAACTAGTTCCTCTTCCTTTTCTTCTTCTTCTCCCTTTACTCTTGGAGATAAACAACTAAGGCTCCTCTTTACCAACTTGGCAGCTTGCTCTGTTAGACTAGTAATTGATAGAAGTTCATCTGTAGCTTCAAGACTAGTCTCTTTTTCATGATTTTGCTGCTCAACCCCAAAGACGTTGAAAGTCACCTCCTCATCTTGGTCTTTCAATTTCACTGTTCCTTCTTCTACATGAATGACAACCTTAGCTGTCTTCATGAAAGGTCTTCCAAGTATGAGTGGTATCTCGACATCTTCTTCTATGTCCATAACTACAAAATCCACCGGGAATTGGAGTTTATCTATTTTGACCACCACATCTTCCACGACACCATATGGGTACTTGATGGATCTATCCGCCAGCTGCAGCATCATTCTCGTAGGCTTGACTTCAAGACCACCAATCTTCTTAAGCATAGATAGGGGTATCAGATTGATGCTAGCTCCCAAGTCAACGAGAGCTCTACCTATCTCCTGGTTTCCAATAGTGCATGGAATGGTGAAGCTCCCTGGATCTTTAAATTTTGGAGGAAGAGTCTTCTGCATGATGGCACTGCAATTTCCCTGTACTTCAATTGTTTCCTCATCTAAATATTTCTTCTTGCTGAGGATTTGCTTCATGTATTTAGCATAAGCAGAAATTTGTTGCAGTGCTTCGGTCAATGGCATGGTGATCTCAAGTTGATCGAATATTTGCTTGAATCGAGCCAATTGTTTCTCCTTCTCTTTTTTAGAGGGTATTTTAGGATAAGGAAGGTGTTTTGCTATCTCTTTCTCTTTTTGGTTTTTCTCTTTTTCACTTTTTTTATTTTCTTCTTCTCTTCCAACAATCTCTTCTTCTTCTTCATTTTCTTTCTGATCTTCTTCTTCTGGCTTTTCTTCTTCTTCTTCTTTTCTTCCAACCTCTTTCCCACTTCTTGTGAATATTACATTACACTCCTCCTTCGGGTTGGGTTGAGTATTTGCAGTAAAATGTCCACCCTGTTGGTTTGCTAATTGCTTAGCCAATTGGCCAACTTGCACTTCCAGGTTCTTTATGGATGCATCAGTGTTTTTCTGGTTTTGGATGGACTGCTGCATAAACATCTGCAATGTGTCTTCTAGCTTTGAAGTCCGATCACTTTGAGGTGGATAATGTTGGGCAGGTTGATACAGATTTCTACTGCTAGAAGCTTCTTGAACTTGTCTCCACCCTTGATTTGAAGGATTGGGGAAATGATTGTTGAAGAAGTTTTGCCGTCCTTGATTTCCCATATAGTTGACTTCTTCATTTTGGGAACTACTAGGAGCTTGACAATGACCGTTGGGGTGGCTATCTCCACAGAAATCACATCTCATTACTTGATGATGTGGTTGAGGTTGAGCTTGCATTGCATGCAACTGCTGAGGTAGTTTGGCCATATGTTGAGTTAGGAGTTCCATCTGTTGGGCCAGAATCTTATTTTGTGCAAGTAAAGCATCCTGGGCACTCAGTTCATACACTCCTCTCCTCTGTGCTGGAATTCTCCCATGTTGGCTCCTCAAATCAGTGGAAGCCATATTTTCTATCACAGCAATGGCTTCATCAGCAGTCTTAAAAAGTACTGAACCACCAAAGGATGCGTCTAATATCATCTTTGTATGAGGTTGCAAACCATTACAGAAAGTTTGCACTTGCATTTCTAGACTGAATCCATGGCTGGGACACTTTCTCAATAAAGATTTAAATCTTTCCCAGGCTTCACAAAGTGGTTCATCTACTCCTTGTACGAAGGTAGCAATGGCAGCCTTCACCTCTGTGCTCTTTGATGGTGGAAAGAAGCGTGCTAGAAATTTATATTCCACATCCTCCCAGCTTGTAAGACTTTGATTAGGCTGTGACTGGAGCCAAGCCTTTGCTTTGCCATTCAGCGAGAATGGGAAGAGTCTCATGTACAATGCTTCTTCATCCTCCCCTTGTACACCCATAGTGCCACATAGCTCATAGAAAGTGACCAAATGAGCATGGGGGTCTTCATTGTCTAGGCCAGAAAATTGATTTGAACTGATGAGCTGGAGTAGAGCAGGCTTCATTTCTGCCAGCTTGTCACTCACAGTGGGCCTCACAATGCTTGAGAAATTTCTCGGGCTTGTGTAAGTGATTGAGTCCCCTATGGTTCTCCTTGGAGGTGGTCCTGCGCCAGCCATCCCGTTCACAGAAGAAGAATCAAACGATTCTATGACTTGATTGTTGAAAGGAAATGAAGATTGCGGGGCAGCTTGTTGACTTAGAGCTCGCTGTCTCCTTGTGTCACTATTGTTTCTACGAGCTGTTTTCTCGATCTCAGGATCCACAAGGAGTGGTTCAGATGACACAGTCCTCCTTGTACGAATGTTTCCCTGCATACACTAGAAAACAACCAAACTCGTGCCACAAGTTAGCCCAAAAATAAAGATAAAAATTACAACAAAATAGAAAATTATACACAAAAGGATAAAGTCTAAATCGGTTAAAAATTACACAAAAGTCTAATTTAACACGGGTCCCCGGCAACGGCGCCAAAAACTTGTTGAGACTTTGGCAAGTGTACCAAATCGTTCAAGTAATAAAACCGGTAAGACCGTATATCGTTTCCCAAGAGACTCGTGTCCTAGACAATCGTATAATATCTAACTAATTTAGACTAAAGAATGATTCCATGTTTTTGTGGTTTTCATGCAATTGAATTAAAGATAAAACATAAATTGTAAAAGTGATCTTTGATAACGCAAACACTTAGGAATGGAAAGATTAGAAATGCTATGGAATGATATTGTTGGGGGATGATTTCACCTACTTCACTCTTATGTATAGAAAATCACTTCCTCTTCATTAATTAGCCAATGTCAATCTTCTAATTTACTCAAACCCAATCCCTTGGTAGAGAGAGCCTAGACTTACTTCTTAAACTCCAATCCCTTGGAAAACCTAACAAGTTCATCCGCTTTAAGAATTGAGATTCAAGACAACCAAAGGTCCTAGTTCTATCCCTAGATACAATTTCCTTTAGGTGTTTAATCCAGTTCTAGATTCACCCAATATTTCCCAATATCAAGCAAACCCTAAAATCATGATATGGTTGAATTACTCATACAAGCTTTAAGTAGAGGAATTAAACACTAACAATCAATGAAAGAGGCATATAATCATTCAAAACAACTGTAATTACATAAAAGATTCGTGGTTACATCAATCCCCAACAAGAATGAAACTAGCTCTCCATGAATGGAGAGCTTGAGCTTACAACAATGGTGGAAATGGAAGAAGGAGGAGGACCCAAGGATGAAGAAGGGTTGTTCCCACAGCTCCTAGCTCGCCTCTGGACGCTCCAATTGAGAGAATTTGTGTCTGGGATGCCAAAGATATCAAAGTCCTTCTAATTTGGGGTTAAATAAACCCAATCTGCCAAATCAGCAGCAGGCGCGCTTGAGACCGCGCTCCAGCGCGCGAAAATAGGAAAAAGGGCGCTCCAGCGCCCTTTTGTAGGGGGCGCTCCAGCTAGCTCCAGTCCTGGTGCAGAGCCCGCTCCAGCGCCCATGGAAAAAGGGCGCTCCAGCTAACTTTTTTCCAGATTCTGGTTCTTCATATTTTTGCTGTTTTCTTGTTTTCTCTGGTTCCAACACTCTTCATTTGATGCAGAGACTTCTTCCAACTAATTAACTTGTATAAATAAAGGGGTTAATGATCAATTTATCTAATTAAAGCTTAAGATGAAACCACTTCTTAAACTAAATGAAAACTAGGATTTACAAGGTAAAAAGGATGAGAAAGAGTTGATATTTTCTCTAATTCAATACTGAATTCATAGCAAAATATGCCACTATCACATTAGAATATGAAACTCTGGGGATCTATTTAATGAGTAATTATTGTAATTTCCTTGAGGGATTCAAGTGTTGTTTGCTCAATGTAACTACAGTTATATGGTAAGAGAAGTTAAAAGTGATTCTTTAAAGATAAAGGCAATTTCGTATGAAACTCTTATTTAGGTGATTTCAATATAATTCTTTAAAGGTTTCAAGAGATGGTCACTAAATCATTATCCATCAAATTAATTTCTTATTATCTTATCTTAGATCAATAATTCTTAATGGTTTTTCAACCTGTTACAACTTCAACTAAAAGTTGACCAAACCATAATAAATAGTAAACTGATTAGACATAAATACAGAAAAATAATGTAACATTGCATATAAATATAATCAAATATTAATAATTTTAATTAACATATTAATAATTTGTTTAGTTCACGTATAATAATTTATGAAACTAATGATGTTTCCGCCAATAAAAGATCGCATTGTTACATTTTCAAAATTGAGTCACTTGATTCAATCTTCAAATAATCACATTATTCTATTTCTAAAATTGAAGAATTTGATTGAAACTTTTATTAATAGAAAAATCAAATTAAACCAAATAAATGAAAAAGTAAGTAGGACGCAGAAAAGGTAATCGAGTCATAAAACTACATAACACATACAAAATGTATTCAGGTGCTTGTTTACAAACCACTTAGTTATAATTTTATATACAATCACGTAAGTAGAACAAATTTCATGAATAATCACGATTCATACACTAAAACAAATGCTTATCATAAAATGCTACGTAAGAAATCACAGCATATCATAGTTCAATGATGCAACGAACCAAAATAACTGATATAGGTAATACAAAAACAAAATTTCTGATCAAAATCTAGTGTCAACCTAATGTAAGCTTCAATTTTAAAATATATACACCACTCCACATTTGCTCTCACTGGTAAGCATTTCAAACGCTTACTTTTCATCGAAATCAAGATTCAAGATCTTTCAACTCAAAATCCAGTTGTTTCGTCTGGAACATAGAAATCAAATCTAACATCAACAGAACCGGAACTCTCTCCAGTGTCCTTATACTCAACATTTGTTATCGTCCCAAATTCATCCATATCTTGATATTCTGGCTTAACTCGCCGTACAGGCACAGTAACAGAGTAAATAGTTCCAAGATCTGTGTCAGCAGAGACACTCAGCTGAACTTTATCCTGTGATTCTATTTCCACAAAGTCAGATAGAGCACGCACAACATTGCTGACAATTTTTCGCTTTGCCTCATCACTTACTGCACACCGATCAGAGAACAAAATCATCTTCAAGCGTTGCTTAGCAATTCTAGCATTAGAGTTTTTTCTAGATGTTGCCGATGGGAAAATTATCTTCCAAGCCAAATTTAATCGCTCAAAGAAGTTCATTTTGACAGCGTCAAGGAGAAAATTTTCAGCTTCTTGACTAACTGAATTTGAGGTGAATTTAGGACCTCCAAGGATTGCAGCCACTGGCTTGCAAGACCCACGAATATTGCATCGTACAATTGTCAGGCAAGGGCATTTTGGGGTGAATTCAGAGATGTTACATGCTCTATTCAAGAATCGATGAAAGTCTACCTATTAGACAGAAAATTTGAAACATTATCGAGAAGGCATTTTTCATTTCTTTCAAAATCTTGAAATAATATTAAGGTTAATGTGAACATTTATCAACATACAAAATTCAAGAAGCTACGCCACGAGCATCTGAAATCTGAATAAAGACATCTAATCAAATAGAAAATCAAAGAGCTTTTTATTGAACCTTTCCCCACACAACTGAAAAATCAGAAAACATAAATGCACTACCACAATCTCTGTAATCACACTGAACCCCTCCAACTGAATCGCAAAATATATTCTATAATCTAACGGAATATGTTATAAATATTTTCAATCAAATGAAAAATGATGCAAACATAATGATGCCCTCCTCTAATACTTTCGTCTAGAGGGCCATGAAATGGAGTTACAACTTAAGAATGCAGGCTATCATATCAACTTAGCCTAATAAGATCTTTCATAGCATTCAACTAATCGCAGAGAGACAAAATAGTGTATAATCCAACACTTTGCATGGATTTCCATCATATGAAAAACACCTATAATATTATTTGGTTTAGAACCACAGGTACCTTCTATGGGAGACAATCTTGTGTAGGTAGAAAAAACATAGAATAGCATAAAGAAGCGCAGAAAAGACATTCCAAAAGTAGGAGATGTTGTATTTCAATGAAAAAGCCAAAAGAAGCCTACTCCACCGGTTTCAAAACCAAAAAAAAAGTACTTCAGCCAAGTTATACAACCTATCAGAGGAGTTGAGAGTCTTAGTGAGGAGAGATAGAGTGATTCAAAGAGATCGAGTCGAGGGGGATTTAGGGATTAAGAGGAAGATTGTGTGATTCAAGAAGGTCAAGCCACCACACAAGCTGTCAACACTCGAGGAAGAGAATAGAGAAAGTGGTTGGCCCAAGTGTCATAACCTGAACAAAATCGTAAGCTTACTATAAATTGATAAGATCCTCGGGAGAACCATACCACGAAAGTCCATGATTGTAGTTGGAGAGCTTGAGGTCTTATAAACCCCAGACTACAATCCCATAATTCCAATATGGCACTCTAGTTCCTTCCATGCAAATGGATCCTAACATAAATGTTTGCAGGTTTGAAGCTCAAGAAAGTTCGCCAACTTCGCAAACAATCCCCTCAATCCTGCTCCATCACACACACTAGCAACTGGAAAAAAGCACATAAAAGGCTGAATAGTCATAGGGTCTTAATCTTTACAAGGGTCAAAAATCGAACCTAAGCCCATACTTAACAAAAATCAGGCATACACCACCTAAGCAATCACCACTATAGTGTAAGGTTTTCACGTTCTACCAGACATGTCACTAGACCATCCATCACATCATGCCAAATGACGCTAAATGCATACATAAAACAAAATTTATGAGCTCGGATAAAGGGTCACATCAGTTTCTTCAAGACTACTATTTTATCTTAAAATGGTAACTATATTATTCTTTGTTTCTATTTTGAATGCTTCACGTTTGACTCTCCACTGAGTACAATATTATAAAACACCGCAATTTTATAAAAACCCTAACCGGATTGTGGAGCCCTCAAACGGTGCGGTTTGCGGGTAATTAAGCGTTGAATTCAGCATGAGTGGAATTGCAATGAGAATGCATGCATGTTGTGACAGAGAGTGAGAAGCATTCGTGAGAAGATAAGAGGGAAATAGAGAGATGAAAAAAATGAAACCTTAGGAGAAGGGACGAAAGCAGTTCGAAGTGGAGGTGAGTGGGAGTGGGAGCGATAGAGAGGAAGAGTGGCAGAGACTCGCAGATCGCCGGAAATCGCCATTGTTGATAGCTTCGTAGTGTGCTCCGAGAAACGGAACTTCGATGTTATCAGTCACAATCTTCAATTTCCCTGCTATTATTACGCCCCAATTACGTCGTCGTTTCGCCCGCCTTTCTTTTCTATATTCCCTTTTTTTCTTTTCTATATTCCCTTTTTCTTTTAGAGAAGAGAATTTGAGCGTGTATGAAAATAGAATTATGGCAAAAAATAGATAGGAGAGATGAATTAAAAGGCTAAATATGTCATCAAAGAAATAACAAAAGAATAAGAAGAAAAATTATTGTGAATCTATCTTGCAATAAGGTTCCATGGTTTTTTTTTCATTCATTTTTATCTCATTAAATGGTTTAAATTAATTTCATCTTTCATTTCTTCCTTTTTTTACAATCATGCATGTCATCATGATGTAACATACACCACTTAAACTAAATATAGTAATTAATCTCACTATTTATTGAAATTAGTATACTTTTAGCAAAATTTAAATAATTTAAACTAAATTACATATTAAAATCTTGTTGGTATTATTATATAAAAGAAATATTTGTTATCTTCAATTTGAAATAGCAGTGCACTTTTGTTTTAGCTGATATTTTTTTTAATTGATATTTTCGTCGAATTAAATATAAAATTGAAATTTGTAGCGGTTCCAAACTTTTATACAATTCAGTCAAATTTTAAAAATAAATGAGTATAATTTTTTAAGTTAATTATTTTAAATTTTTTTATATCAAGTGATACTTTGAGTTGGTATTAAATTATTTCAACCTTTCAACACATTTTAGTTCAATGTCAGTCTTAAATAACTTTTAACACTTAGAAAAAAAAGTTAACATATATTTAGAATAAGAGAATTATATTTATTTATTTTTTAAGTTTGAGATTAAAATGTGTAAAAAAACAAATTGCAATTTCATCTCCAAGTTTAAGAACTAGAAATCATATTTATCCTAATTTGAATTTTTTTACGGAAACTTAAGTTCAATCTAGTTATTTATATCAAATATAAATCCCTTTTTTAATTTTTCTTTCATTATTATCTTGTTGTAATAAATTTCTCTACAAAAAAAAAATCTTTAAATAGCAACCAATTTAAATACCAATTTATAAACTAAAATTATAAGGTAAGATATAAGGTAAAATAGCGTGAAAAGGAGATAGAAATGTGAGTGTGTCGTCATAAAAATATTTTTTTTCTTATTAAAAGATTCATGAGAGCTAATGAGTGTAATGGAAAGACGTTCTTGTAATTAAGGAAGAAAAGTAGTGTGAATCAAGGTAAGGGGAGCTAACTATATATTTTTCTTTTATCTGAGTATGTGTTGTCTTATAATTTTGATAAGAGTTTATGAAAAAGATTTTGAATCAGAATGGATATGCAGTATACCAAAATATATAGGAAGTTTAAGTAATTGGATATTGATTGTTTTGTTTTTCTCTTCATCCTAAATATATTGTATTTATAATGTATGAGAGAAAGCGGGTAAGATGTTGGGTCGTCGTGTTTGGTGTTGCGGAAGTTAATTAAGAATTTTAAGATTGATGATTTGTTTTGCTTTGGGATTAAGGCATTTTGTTTATGGATTAGTGTATGCAGAGGATTCTTTTATGCTTTGAAAGTAAACATGTTGATAATTAGGTCTTGATATTTTTTCCTTGGACTAAAGATGATGCAATTTTGGTAAATTACAGTTGTGTTTTTGTTTATCAATACAACTTTGATGGGGCATGATGTTGTTTTGGTTTCATTATGGTTACAAAAAAGGCAATAAAAGGCTTTATTATAATTTATATATGTTTTAAACATCGACCGAAAGGTATCAAAACTCGACCGAGAGGTATTAAAGCTCGACCAAGAGGTTTCAAACATTGGGCAAAAGTTTTCAGACCTCACTGGAGAGGTTTTAGACCTTGGCCAAGAGGTTTTAGATCTTGATCGAGCTGTATTAGGCCTCGACTGAGATGTTTCAAATCTTGGACCAGATTTTTAAGACCTTGACTGAGTTGTATTAAACCTTAGTCGAGATGTTTTAAACCTTAGTCGAGATGTATCAGCCCTTGGTCATATTGTATCAGACTCATCCTTACTTAGATATATTAGATGACTTTGTATGAGTAGATGCCTTGTGTTGAGATCATTCTGTGTGATGAACTAGGGTGTGAAATCATGTGTGGTTGCATTTTTGGTTTGATAACATGTTTTGAGCTAAAATATGATTATAGATCGAGTTAGAATGTTGGTTGAGGGATATGATGTGATTTGTATATTGCATGTATTAATTATGTGAATTTAAGTTATATGGTTGTTTGATAATATGAAATAGCATGTGTTATTGTGAATGTGATGCCTACATATGTGATATGATGGTGCATATGAGAAGTGTGTGTCTCGGCCAGAGGTGAGGGAGCTTTGGGAGTTGACCCTAAGGACTCCAGTTGTGGTCTCTAGGAGAGTAGTGGGGAGTAGTGGACTTAACATAGCGATACCAGAGGTGTACTTGCCTGATGAAGCTCTTTGGGAAAGTGGTGAAAAGTGACACTATTTATTTACTCGATAAAGCTCTCTGGGAGAGTGGTGGGAAGTGGCACCGCGTACTTTGTCGATGAAGCTCTCTAGAAGAGTGGTGGGATGTGACACTGTGTACTTGTCTAGTGAAACTCTTTGGAAGAATGATGGAAAGTGACACCATATACTTGTCTGGTGAAGCTCTTTGTAAGAATGGTGGGAAATGACACTTAAGCCGATTTGGGACGATAAGCTATGTGCGAGAGCTATATTGATGATTGAACCTCATGGGTCGAGACCCCCCATATATTCACTGTGGTTGGATGAGACGACAAAAATTGCTATTTGATTATATGTTATTTATGAATTATCGAAAGATTGAATGAGGTTTGTTGTGAGTGTTATTATTATTTATATGTAAGTTTAATTATTATATTTTCTTTTAAGTTAACTCACCCTTATATATTTGTGGTTGTGTTTTTTACCTTTGATGATAGTATGACTTGTGTTATACGTAAGTAAATAATGTTGCAGATGGTGGTTTAGATGCACAATAGTGAGGAGCGTGAGAATTACGTCGAAAACATATTTTGGGTGTATTTTGAGTAAACGTTAGTTATTAACTTTTTTATGTTTTCTTATTGTTGGAATAAACTTTATTAAATGAAACATTTATTTGATGAAATAAATAAACATTTTAATTATTTATTTTATGATAGAAAATAAATAAGTTTAGTATATGCACAAAAAAGTTTTTAATCTTTTAGTCGCATTCTGAAAAGGGTATTACATTCATCAAGATTTTAGTTATAAAGGAGTTAGCGTATAAATTGGTTTCTAATTATTGGATATTTCTTCAACAGCTTCTTCTTCAGCACATAGTCCCATCACACCACCAATTAGAAAATGTGTTGCAACCACCAAAACGAAAGTGAGACAAACCAATTATGTGTAAAACATGAGTGAGAGAATTGATTCTCCTAACGCATGTAATACCAAGAATAAATTCTTTGTGCAAAAAGAGTGAAGAGAAGGTGTTTGTTGGGAAAAAAACAACACCATGATTCTTCTCTTGAGCTGTATTAGTGGAATAAAAATGCATGTGCAAATCACAATGGTCGCTACCTATAAACAAGACTGATAAACCAACAAAGTAATTCATCCTACAACTAATCCAACACCCTCAAATCCCTCATATTTACCCTATGAGAGAAAAAAAAAACAGCTAAAAACATAGGGTTAATTGTATAATCCCACAAGTGATGAGTTGTCTTTCTCGTCATATCTCTTCACCACAATGAGGAACTCCACCAGTTCCCATCCCTCATTTTCATGCATGCTCATCTACTTAAATTGGTTGAAACAAACACAATTGATCATCACTCTTCCATCTGCATCGTAAATACACATGAAACAAATACAAGCTAAAAGACAATTAACACTATAAAAATGAACAATTTGGAAAAGTAGAAATTGGAAATGATAAAACATTCACCTAAAAAGGCACAACTATTACCATTATACTATGGACATCTTTGGAGAGAAATCACATTTCAAAATGAAAAAAAAAATCAAGAAAAAAGGCAAGTGTCACCGTAATAGAAATGAACATTTTAATAATTTATCTAGTAGTTAATTTTCTTATATAGTTATAGAAATTAAAAATATTTATTTAAGATTTCTTGTAAGATTTTTTATTATTACTTAACCGATAACTAAATCTAATTATAATTGGCTTTAGTAAAAATAATCGTTAAATTATAGATTGAATCGAAAATTTGAATCCACGTCAAAGAAAAGAAAACAAAGGTAAGTTGAATAAATTCCTGCGTAATTACACCTATTCATATGACAGTGCCGTTAAAAGGGAAAAAAAAAGTCACCACTCAAAGCAAAAGCAAAGAGAAAAAAAAAAGCAGAAAACCATAGGAAGAAGACCCTCGTCCTCTCAGCGAATGGGCGGAAGATGGAAAACCTTCTCACTGTTCTATAATCGCTTAACCAGTTCTTCATCATCTTCTTCTTCCTCTTCTTCCAAATCCCACTATCTCTCTTTCAACCGCTCTCTCTCTCTCGCCGCTGCACCTTCCGAAATACCCGACCCGGATCCAATCGGGTTAAGTGCCCCGGACATCGACCCCACCGTCAAAATCCCCGTCAAAGCTTATTTCCTCTCTACCAGGTACCCCACTATCCTATCTTATTCAAGTTCGATACTTTCGATGGCCCCTTTTTGTATCTTGTGTTTTGTGAAAATGGGTCGTTCTCGGACGCTCGTTTATGCGATGTTACTTATTACTTCCGCTACTGTTCCATTTAAGAGGAGAAGACCATGCCGTGTGGGAGTTGAAATTTGTACTTCTTAGTTTTAATCTTTGATTTGGACTTTAGAGTTTTATGATTATTGTTTTTGTTTTAATTCATTTTGATGTGTAAAATTTGCAGCTTACTTTGTTATTTGTATTTAAAAATTTATAGCTTTCGTGTTTCTAGTTGTCCTGTATTTTACTATAATACTACTGTTTAATGTTAGATTTAGAAGACTCCGTGTGCGTTTGTGCGGGGACTGTAGTTTTGATGCATTTATTTATCAGATTGGGATTTTGGAGTGCTTTTTTAGGTTGTTGTATTAAAACAATAGTTTTAATCCTTGTATATGATTTATAGATTATCAGGTTTTCTGAGAATTTTTTGTTTTTTTATTTTACATTGATGCATTCCATTTTTCCTTGTTTTCTGGGTTTGAATTGAACCCTTTCCTCTCACATGTCTTTTTGTTGTCCTGTTTTTGTTCTCTACGATTTGGCTGTCTCAGATTCATAATTTTGGCAGTATAAATTTGAAGGGCATCCAGGCTGATAATCACAGAAACATTGTTCCTCCCTCTTCTCGCTCATCTTCAAACTATGTTGCTCTACGCTTCTGTGACTTTAATTTGAATGCTAAAGTAAGGTTTATTATTATTTTTATTTTTCTCAATAGCCTGTGTTTCTATATAAATTAGCATGTCACTAAATAGTTCTTAAATATCTTTATTGAGTCTTTTTGTGTCCATCATTTTTAGGATACTTGGTTTATTGTTGAAGCTCCACGTGGAGCTCCATGCTAATGTCAAATGTCCAGACACTAGATTGGGATTATGAGCCATGAGGGTAGATTTTTATTAGAATCGTGTCATAGAAATTATGTGTGCATTTGAAGGTTACGGGAATGATAAGAGAAAATTCAAGCTACATATTCTGATTTATGTAGCCTGAGCTGCATCATAAATAACGATATTTTGTTTATCGATGATGAGTAAATTAATTCACTGTATCATCAAGGAAAATAATACTCCCGAGTTAAAAGAAGATTCAAGTGTTAATAATGACAAAATCTGTGACTAAATTGTATAGTAACATGACTGATTTAACAAGGTCTGAACAACTTTAGGCGTTTGATTCAGGGACCTGGATTTCACGTGAAAGCAAGCAACTGTCAATACATGGTTGTATATCAGTATGGGTCAGCTGTCTTGTTCAATGTTGAGGATCATGAAGTGGAAGGTTACCTGGAATTAGTTAAGAGGCATGCATCTGGTTTACTTAGAGAGATGAGAAAAGATGGTAAGTTTCTTCAAAGAAACCAATTAGTCATGAAGTTTTTCTGAATCCTGTTGTGTATATAGTTAATATGTTTCTGTTTTTGTGTGATTAGATTATGCAATAAAGGAGAAGCCATTGTTAGTTGAGGACATGCAAGGAGGTCCAGACTACATAGTTCTCAAATCGTTGGATACAGATGGTATCCGCATAATTGGAAGTGTACTGGGACAAAGCATAGCTCTGGATTATTTTGTCTCGCAGGTTAATATTTGGCAAACGCCATCTTATTTCCTAAAAGACAACCCTTAAAATGTTACCATTGAATATTTGACATGTGTTCTCTCTTATTATCAGGTTGATGGTTTAGTTGAAGAGTTCGCCGGCATAAACCGAGGAATGGAGAAAACTGGAACCTTCACTATGGATAAGAAGAAACTACTTCAGCTTGTTGGGAAGGCTAACTCAAATTTGGCCGATGTGATTCTTAAAGTTGGGCTCTTTGAGAGGTATTTTTGTCCTGTTTTTAGGCTTAGAAAAATATGCATATGCTGATGTAATAATATATTGAAAATTTCTGATTATAGTATATCCCCTAGCCAACCTCACTTAGTTGGAAAGTACTTTTGTTGTAGTATCCGAAAAGATTTCAAATATTTGGTTTTTGGAATAATTTCATCCTAGTCAACAGTTAGAAGATTTGGTTAATGTTTTATTGTGGATTGATTAATCAGATCCGAAATTGCTTGGAGGGATGCTAAGTATGCTCAAATATATGAGTATCTTAGGGAGGAGTATGAAGTTGCACAACGCTTTGGAAACCTGGATTTCAAATTGAAATTCGTAGAGGTATTTCTGCCCATTATTTATATCCATTTGACCCTCTATAAAGTATTAGTAATTTCATCTAAACAATGCATTTGAAAATTGTTAGAATATGAGCCCATGTGATCAACAATAATTTGCTTAAAATTATGCACAAATCTTCAGCTAGATGCACACCATTTTTGCCTGTATATTAAACATTGTATTTGAGGTTAGTTATCATGTTCAAATGATGTTGTTGTATTAAGGCTTCTTACGTCGATTTGGTTGTTTGCAGCACAATATTCATTTTCTTCAAGAAGTTCTGCAGAACAGAAAATCAGATTTCTTGGAATGGTGCATTATTGGTTTATTGACTATTGAAAATGTTCTATCATTGTATGAGATTCTTCGAGCTACAAATTCAGTTTCTTAGCAAATAGTAAGAAGCTGAAGCTAGATTAGTTTGTAGTAACAATTCTTGCAATTTTTTACCAATGAAAATTTTGGCCTTGGTATTTAACAAATAAATCCAAATATTCAAGACCCATTGAACTGTATTATATCTTTTGGAAACTGTGATGAAAAAAAAAAGGATGCAGGAGCATCTAGTTCTATCACAGATTGTAGAACTAGTTTTAATGACGTAAGGATCATTAATTATTTGCGTTGTTTTAACGCAAGGAACGTCTGCAAATTTGTGTACTTTTTCAACATTTCCAAGTTAACTCTTAAAAATTTATTATCAAATAAGTTTTGAACATGATTCAAATTGAAGTAGCGGCGCATTATCACTGTCAAATGTAACATTGGATTGAATAAAAAGATGGATTCGACGATTTAATAACAACTTTCACAAGGCTGACAGTGCACCATGAACCGAACTAACATTTAATTTGATGCACACCCTCCAAAGAAATGCATGGTTTGGAGTTGTATGGCATCATTAGAGTTCCATTGAAGCTAGCAAAAACCAATCACGTTCAATGAGACAATGAATGAGCAGATCTCTAATAGAAAATAACAGAGAAGAGGTTCCTAACTTGTATACCTACAGTGTGTAAACATTTCCAACAATATGTAGACTGCCTATTCCATACCAATAATAGTAATGACATAATAACCAACATTTGTAAACTCAGAATTCTGCTACTCTGACAGCTTCACGAGGCGTATCATATGCATCTTTTGGCCTTGACTTCTTCACACCAGCAGTAAACCACACCTTATCAGACTTGTAACCTTCAACTGCCACACTTGTCACCTTCACCCACACAAGAACCTTTGTTTTCATTCCATCTATTGCCGAAAGCTTTCCCCTTGTAAGCACCCCTTTCACTCGGGTTGCGTATCTCACCACAGAAGAGTCCTTGAAACTCACCTCACTTGCAGATGGCAAGTACACAATCAGCTTACCCTTCGTTTCATCAAACTCATAACAGATTATGTTCTGTGGAAATAGCCCTGCAGGCAAATTGTACTCTCGGAGGAGTTCCGGTAGGCCTTTCTGCGGTTTTCCTGAGAAAAAAGGAGGGGAAGGAAAATCACTGATTATTAGAATCAATGAAGTGGTTCATAAATTGCTCAGCAGAAGCATACCTAACTAGACATGTGAAAAAGACACCAGATGGAAAACTTACAACAATGGTATGTTAGCATTTGAAAAATTGTGATGAACATAATGATTAGAATGCTATAGTGCAAATCGATTGATTCAATGTTTTGGTGCACATTCCTCCTAATTTGTCATAGTGCTATATAACTGTTTATTAAAACAATGAAGAAGATTTATATATTGGAAAATACAAGATTTCCAAATGTGAGAGTAAGCATCTGGTATAGCATCTCTCCTAGTTTTTATTGACTAAAATAACTGGGTGAAGTAAATCTTAGTATGCATACATGAACAGCCATGAACATTAAGGGTTAAAACACGTTAATACCTTTCAGTTTGTTGAAGATCCACTTTGCCTTTTCTTCAACAGTATTTGAGAAGGTCTGCAAAAGATCACAATTTTTTCTTCAACAAACAAGGCAGTGACATCAAAATCTACAGTAAATTCCAAGGCTAAACACCAATCAAGCACCGAAATCTTTAAACTTTTGAGCTTCATCTCCAACATATATACCCTTTCACACTTTTCCCCATCCTGTCCTTCAAACAAAGCATACAGGAAATAGGTTGAAAAGAAATTTCCCATTCCCAAACCCCGAAAATTTCTCAAAATGAAATAAAAAAGGAAAATCATACCCCATCATACACACATAACCAAAGATACAACTTTTAATGAAGAATCAAGCATCATGGGAATCTATCACACCAAAATGGAGAAAAAAAAAATCAATTGACAAAGCTTCTGTTTCAGATCTCTCAAACATCAAAAGGTAACAATGTTAGAACGAAAATAAGAAAAAAATAAAAAACAATGCAATGCAAGAGAAACCCAAAAAGAAAATACTTACAGAAATGTCTCCAGAGATGTTAGAGAACTCCTCCTTGGCCTTCTTGGTGATCCATGAGTTCCCCAACCCCACCTTCAAGCTGCTAACTTTGGTAAGAGCCCTCTCCATTTTTGGGTGTCTTGTTTTAAGCCTCTATTCTCTTCCCTTCCCTTCACTTTTTTGGAGTGCAATGTAGCCAAGGAGAAGAATCAGTGACTAGCTGGAGTTGGATGGAACACACAACACACCCCAAAGGAAGGAAGAAGGAAAGGCAGTGTGTGTGTGTGTGTGTGTGTGTGTGTGTGTGTGAAAGTGGGTATCTGAAGCGATGATAAAGGTTTCACCTTTGCATCAGATGACAAGCTGAGCTGGCAAAGGATAATACGACAAAGTACGCTGATGCTGCTCAAAGGGCGCTCCCACCTATCTTTTTCAAGTACAAATTGTATTTTTTTATTTAAAAATAAAAAACGTAAAATATTATTTGTATTACTTAACAAATTAAGAAAATTTTCCGCAAATGGTACTGTTCTAAACAAATATTAAGAAACATCAATCCAATAGAACATTGTTTCTGTAATTAACGTTCTTCCCTCTTCAGGTGAGAATTAATTCACTTTTTTTAGAGTTGATATCCCTCTTCTGAATTTGGTGGCATTTTTGTCACCTGATCAGTAAGTAGGAATTTAAATTTGATTTTTTTGAAATTGAATTTTTATATTAGAACAACAACAGCAAAAAAATAATCTCTTTTTCGTTATTAACAACGATTTTTCTTTTTAAAATTTTCAAATCTTGATTTTTAAAAAAACTAAATTTTTAGAAGAGTTTTTGTCACTGAAGTCCAATAAAAGTAAAAGTTCGACTTTCTAAGAATCAGATTTCCACTTTGAATAGGAAAGATGTTTAGTTAAGAAAATAATATTAAACTGATTCTATTTAGTTGTTTTTATTTATTTATTTACAATAGTGTCATTTGCTCAAAATAGGGCATATTTCCAAGAAAATTAAGTTTCTTCTTAACTTGAGAAAAAAAGTATCATAGTGTTTTGATTTAATTAGAACTTATATTTTAACTGGATAAATAGAAATTTTATTTTGTTGAACATGTTCAAATAAAAGTTTGAATCAATTTAGTTTCATTAAGTTTTTTAAAAGTAATTCAGTTTTCAAAATTTTAAAATATAATTTTATTTTCTTACTTATTTTTAAATTAAAATTAATTTTTAAAAAATAATTTTAACTCTTCAAAATTCTATTTAAAGAATATTTTCAAATTTAAAGAAAAATATTTTCTTTTTTAAACTTTAAAAAACCAAAATTAAATCGCTTTTATCCCAGATTTTACAAAATAAAAACAATTAAAAAAATTAGTAATATAATCTTTGTCTTAATTATATTTCCAGTATTTAAAATTCGGAATAATTTAATTTTAGTCTCTCAAATAAAAAAGGGTTATTTTAGTCACTATATTTTTCAGAAAAATCCGTTTCAGTTTCTTGAGAAAACAACATTAACACATACTGTTACTGACCTTCCGAGCATGTTATATATACATTTCCATTAAGCAGGTTACCGTTAATTTTTAAATTATATAAGAGGTACATTTTATTTTATTTTTTAATTTAAACAATAAAAAAGATAATTCCAATTTTCAATCACCAATAACATATTTAATTCATATATTTTTGCTAAATTTACAATAAAATAATTGAAAATTAAAAATATTCTAAAAACATTTTCAATATTATTTAACCTGTTATGTTTTTAGAATTTATCTGTGCATTTTCTAATTAAACATAAGGAAACCATTAAAACTTTAATATAAAATTTATGCATTGTTATTAATTCGCTGCATTATATTTTACTTCTTTGAAGTAAGATGTTAAAGAAATATGTTTTATGTAGCCTTTCATTAGGGAAAATGCCTTTTTTTTATCCAGAGTTAATCATTGGATTAATTAGAAACTAACCCTAAATTTGTTTTTTCAATCACTTTTGACCTTAATGTTTTTACATGGAGGGACCATTATTAATGTTATCATAATATCTGAATTGTAAATAATAAGTAAGCTAACGTTGAAGCTAATTTGTGATAATAAAAATATGATGGAAAACATATGGTGGGGTCAAGAAATTTGTATTTTCCAGCTCACAAGGCTAATAACACCCACCCTGGCACTATAATAAACCAATTCATTTTCATTCCCAAGTTTCCAATTATTGAGAAGAAAATGGTGATAGACCACAAATCCCAACATCATTTTATAGTTTTCTCCAGCTGTTTGATGATTTTTTTTAGGGTTTTGTCAAACCTTTTGGACAACTCATTTAAAGCATCTATCTTTCTCTTTTCCATAAAGTGAATTGTAGCATTTTCATTGAAAACAAAAAAAACAAAATATTGATAAGTGTATTTCAACCTAATTGCATGTATTTTATGGGTAAAAGGATAAATATTAGATAAATTGAGGAATTTGAATGACTCGAGATTACAATTTGGTGAAAGAGATGATAAAAATATGGTTTAAACCCTCATTTGGTCCTCGTCTTTGTGTGTTAATCTCAAGTGGGTCATCGTGTTTTTTTCGGTCTCAATCAAGTCCATAAATTTGTTAAAATAAACCAATTAAGTCCTCTCCGTTAAGTTATCACAGACAGTGTTAAAATGTGATGACGTGGTGTACACGTAAGATGTTGATGTAACAATGCTACATTACGTGGAATTTTTTTTAAATGAAAAGTTGAGATGGCACAAAATTTAATTAGAAATGTGTTAGGGATTCAAAGTCTTCATCATCTTACACCGTCTTCATCCTTCACGTACTGTGCAACGGCGTCTCTATAAGGTTGCCGACGGTAAATTTCAGCGTCATCAGCATGTGCACGACAAAAGGCAAAGAGGTTTTCTACCTTAAAAGAATGTATCATGAGAGAAACAGAATGATGATAAACCAATCTGCAGATTTTATAGAGATGACAAGAGAATTCCTGTTACAGAAATAGGCAATTAAACCCCTCCAACACAACCTCCTCACCTTTCTCCTTGAACCTTCTCACAGCACCCAAACCCCAAGCCTCTTCCGACCTCCCTGAAGATACTAATCGGTGCTACAGCGAGATCTTGAACGCCGTTAAGAAGGATAAAGTCGAGCGAGTCAGGTTCAGTAAAGACGATTCCATCCTCCAACTAACCATCGTTGACGGCCGTCGAGCCTTCGTTATCGTCCCTAATGACCCCAACCTCATCGACATCCTCGCCATGAACGACGTTGACATTTCCGTCGCCGAAGCCGAATCGCCTAACAACTTGTTCAACATCATTTGCAATTTGTTCTTCCCCTTTCTAGCATTCGCTGGGTCATTCTTCCTATTCCGCTGAGTTTCAAGAAGTCCCCGAAACCGGCGTTGAAGAGGTATTGGGTAACGTTTTCAAAGAACATAAAGAAAAACGAAAAGAGGCAAAAGAAGACGGCGTTGAAGTGGAGGATGAGGATTTTGTCGACGTTCTTCTCAAAATTCAAGATGAGAGAACGAATTAGGGTTTTCAAAAAGTCTTCCCCTTTTTTCTTTATATGTGCCTTTTGATTCTTCTTAGGATTAATCACCTTAGCAGGTATGTTCCCTTTAACCATTCAATTCCAATTTCAATTTTTCTTCAAAGATAACAATGTTTTTTGTCTCGTGAATTTTGGGTTTTAATTGGGTTTTTTTGTTTTGATATCAGAATGGTTTTTGTTGCAGTGTGGTGTGATTGCATAATGAAAAATAATGGAGAAGGACAGGAAAAGTTGGAAGATGAAGTAGAAGAGGAAAAAACAAAGAAAGATTGCAGCTTTTGAGCGTTGGAAGAGATGGGAGAGAGAAAGTGGTGAGACATAAGAAGAAGAAGAAGTTGATTTGAGGTGTGATGTGAGGTGGAGAAAAAGGCACCGAACACTGTTGACGAGCCTGTGAGTGGAAGACGATGAAGACTTTTAATCCCTAACATTTTTAATTAAATTTTATGCCATGTCATTACCTACAAAAATTTCACGTAATATAATACTGTCATATCAGTATTTTAAGTGTGACCATGTCAACACAAGCAAACGGCGTTACCGATATTTTAACGGAGAGGGCTTAATTGGCTCATTTTAACAAGTTTAAGGACCCGATTGAAACAAAAAAAACATGATGACCCACTTGAGATTGACACACAAATATGAGGATCAAATAAGGGTTTAAATCTAAAAATATCTATATTTACATAATAAAATTTACGATAAATAGTTGATATTTATTTATTATTTGAAATAGAAATATTTTAATAGTTTTTATAGATCGAATGTGAATATCATATTATTTTTACATATAATTTTTATATGATAAAAAAGTTAAAATAATTTTTTTTTCTATTTTATTTAATTATTTTTTTATAATTTTATTATAAAATTTATAAAATATATTTTTTAAATATATGTGAATATCTATGGATGTGTTTTTAAAATCCATAAATATTTTTTAAATAAATATTTAACTCGTAACCGTTAGTTACAAGTAATTTTTTTTATTGTGGTTAAACATATTATTTGTCATAAAAGGTGTGTGATTATTAAGTGAAGCAAAAACTAAGTTAATGACTATTATAACACAGTAAGAAATTAATGGAGTTTGTTCAAGAATCATAAAAAATAATTATTTCTTAAAGATATAAAAGAAAATTTACTATTGAAAAGCTCAAAAGAAGTGAGACAGATAAAAAAAAACTGAGAAATTACAAAGAAATAACACTTTTATATAAATATATCTAGTTTGAATGATAAGTAGTTGTTAGATAAAATAGAGAATGTATAATATGTAACACCTCTCCATTCTTTTACCTTTTCCTTTTTTCTTTTTCTCTTCGTGATTTCTTTCTTCCTTTCCATTAAATTTTGTTTCTCCTAAGATTTAATCATCTCTCGTCACAGCTGAGGACTTAAGAATCAATTCTAACAGTTCAAATTTTTAAATAAAATAATTTTTCTCTTACTCTAAATATATATATATATATATATATATATATATATATTTTTTTTTTTCTTAAGATTTTGTTATCAATTTTCATAGAGTAGTTGAGAAAAGTGATTTTAATTCCGTTAAACTCATATTGAAACTTAGTTATACTTACTACTTTATTTTAGGTTACTAAATTTTTATAATCTTGAGTTAGAATTATTTAATATTTAATTTATCAGTGAAAAGTTTTATTTAACTATATACATGATTGAAGATGTGTGTGCATTACTTCTGCACATAGTAAATAGTTTTGTCTTATTCCATTGGAAACATATTGTATTATTGTATTATTGAATTAATGAGTTCTTTCTAACAGCTTCACATAATATGTTTCTTTATCGATTATCTTTAAAATTTTCCAATATATGTTTCTTTATCGATTATCTTTAAAATTTTCCAATTTATTGAGTCCAAGAACAAACATATATTTTGAAAAACTCATTAAAGATTAGAGTAGTTGAAATAATATTTTAGTCCTAACATCATATTGAGCCCTTCAATTTTCCCTTCAATTTTCATTCGTAGTCCATTGCGAAAAAGACTTGAGTTCCTACACATTATTTACATAGAAACAAAAGAACCATTTATAAAAGCATCCCAAATACCCCTATTAACAAACTCTAAAAATATTTGCAATTTTACTTTCCAAAAAGCGAAATTTTCCCGTTAAATAAAGGAGGTCACTCAATAGAAGCACCCTATAAACAAATCCTTTATTTTGTTAAACCATTTTTAAAAAATTTGAATAACTATAAATGCAATCTCTAATACCAACAGTTAGAAATATGCGGAAAGGCAGACAAAAAGCAAGAGGGGTGAATTGATTTACTTGATAAAAACAATGTCTTTTAAAAAAGTTTCCCATTTTAAAAATTGATTTTATAAAAAAAATTGATTCTTTATAAATAATAACAGATAAAGATAGAGTGTACGGAAAGATAAATTAGCATAAGAGATTTTATACTAGTTCAGATCAAAAGACCCTACATTCAGTTGTTAATTTCTCCAAAAGTGGATTAACTAATCACTAAAAATAACCAATAACTTACAATCACAAATAATAAAGTTTGGGTTAGAAAACACCTCCTTTGACACACGAAGGGTGAACCACTCCTCATTGATACACAAAGGATGAACAACTTTTTAACTTTTCTAGCAGTAGCACTCAATCACTTAGATACACTTAGTGAAAGTTCTCACCCACACTAGGTTTTTCAAAGTCCCTTTTTCACAAACACTCAAAGTTTCTCTAGCACACAACTCAACCTCTAAGTGAAAAGTTATTTTTTGACTAGGTTTAAATTAAATATTTATGCACTCTTATTTTTGAAAATTAGGTCAGAAAAATGAAGTTTCGTAACTATCATTGTGATAATCGATTATCACAAAAACTTTTTTAGAAGTTTGAAATTAATTGTTTAATTAATTATCATTACTGATAATCGATTATCAGAAAGACTTTTATGAAATAAATTTTTTCTTTAAGTTCTATGCTATTTTACCTATTGACTCTTGGTATAATAATTCTAAATAAAATACAAATATTGGAAAACTTTAACAACTAAATTTTTATCTTTAATATATATCTTAAATCTAAATATTCTTTAAATCTTCAAGTTCCTTTATCATCATCAAAACTAATTATTAAAGAAGATGTCTATCTCTTCTCATCTTCTTTTATCAACAAAAAGGACTATCTTTATCACCAATGTTATTCGAACAATCCTCTATTATCATCGAAGACCTTTTAATTAAAGCAAATAAAAGGAATTTATTTTACATTAACCCTGACATTATTTTTTTTTATTAATTAGAAAACTTCATATTTCTTAACCTATAGAAAATTCATAACGAGACAATATAACAGTCACATTACTCAATTAACTAAAGAAAAAAATTTAAATAAATTGTACTCATTTGAAAAATATAAAAATTTTGAATACTCAATGAACAACTATTTTATTAAAAACTAAATTAAAAATATTCAAATGTATAAGAGGTTTAATATTAATTAAGCATATTTATTATTAAATATTATTTTATAAAAAAATTATTTGTATATGCGAAAATAAGCTTTATAAAAGTGTGCTAATTAATAATTTATGATAATATTAACTATTTGATGCTTAGATAGTATTATCGATATTTTATGGTATTATTTTATTTTTTATATCAGATACCAAACATAAAATCTATACAAACAACAGAAACTATTTTAATTTGATAACTTTTAGAAAAAAATGATTTTATGTACTGTATACTATAATCCAATTATTTATGATAATAAATTATAATACAATTAATAAAAAGTTAATATTATAAATAAAACTCTAAAAAATTTGCAAGTGTGACATCCAATTATATAGAAAGCATATATATAATAAGGACGTCATCATGCGTAATATAGGAAAGCAGTTGAGAGTAAATAGGATTACAGTCATCCTCAAAATAGCTTCAGAATTTAAACTTAAACTCCAAAGAGATCTAAATATAAGCTGGAAGGAAAAACGATATCCCAAATTTCAGAAATAACTAATAACACCACCGGAGACTAGGCGACACCGTTGTCCTCAACATCCAAAGCTGTCTCCAATGGAACCTCCTCGCCATCTGCTCTCATCCAAATGGATGATCATCGCAAGAAGAAGCATACACAAGCAATACAAACAAGCAAGGGTGAGATAGATATAAAAATCATGTTATTCAATCACACACGACATGTAAAAGCCACTCAAACATGATACATTGACATCACAAGACTCATTGTTTTATAGACCGATTCGTCCGGACCAGAATGATTGCCGAGCTATGGCGGGTTATGCACTCATGGTGGCCTCTACTGCTTTGCAAAGCCGTTGTCAATGGGTTCCACCCTACCACACTCATGAGGTTAATCCGTTCCACGCCCTGGAGCATACTAGAAGCCTCCAAGACTAGGACCTCCTGCTACTCCTCACCACATGGATCAATCCTCTCTACTTGAGAATGAAAGACCATTGGAGCGTCAGGAAAACCCCCAAGACTGAGCTACCATGCAATCATTCTACACTAAGAATCTCACCAAGAGATCCTACATAGATGAAACTTGATTTACAACTTGGATCATACTTTCATCACTTTGTAATCATATACTTTCTGCCACAATCAACATATGTTTCAATATAAGAAACAACTATCCTTACTTTATTATATATATATATATATATGATACATACAGTATCTTGTAAATATACATATTTATATTATATTAGAAGCACATCAAACTCTCTTTTCAGGCACCTGTTTTGCTGCAATCAAGGCTACTCTGGATTCTAAATTAATCATAACTTATTGCTCACCCTGTAAATCATAAAGTGCAAAATGGATATTGGAGTTATTGTTTGGAAATACAACCGCACCATTAAACTAATATATATATATATATATATTTAATATAATATATATTAGTTTAATATAATATATATTAGTTTAATATAATATAAAAATATAACGTATCATATATATATATATATATATATTTATATATATATATATATATATATATATATTTATATGGATCTTTACTTTAAATTCCAAACACACAGTGACTGATTTCCTAAAATTGTAATTGACTAGAAATTAACACATGATAACTTTATGCATCTACAATCAACTTGTTTTATTTTATTTTCATCTTAGTAGACATCTTTCTTTATCCCAATTGGTCACCGGAGAGGACCCAGATGTCTGAACGGATCAAACTCACCTTCGATGCCAGCACATATGACTAGTCACAACTGACTGGACCATGCCAAGGCTGCTCTATGATAAAGGATGTGTCAACTCAGGTTTTTAAGGTTCCTCTATCCTACCAATAAAGAAAGGCTCTCAATAATTAACAATTAATTTATTTAAATTATCTACCCTGTTCTCTTATGCTCTAAATCTGAAATGCCTAATTTTAATATTTTCACTCTGTACATCTATTTAATACCCATATACATGCTATTACAAAACCCTTACTCCAGACCTTCCAACAAGATCAATTTCAGCCAACAAACTCATTCAAAAGAGATTAAATTCATCGCATCACAACATGCACAATTTCACAGTTTCAGTTATAACACCCAATACAATAAAAGTCATAAAACAGTTTCACAAGAGCACACCAGTTCAACATTCATATGCATATATTTTTCTAAAATAAATTCATACAAAAATAATTAGCTCCCCTTACTTGAAGTTGAGCAATATAGTCAACTAGAATGCCCTAACCGTGCCTTCACAGAGAAAACCCAAATAGTGCCCTACAACCACCTAAATGGTGATGGAAACAACTCTTAGAGCTAGAATAGACAGAGAATCAGAAGGAGCACCATGCAACCAGTAAAGTTGCATGCCCTAAGTTCAAGAAAAAGTGGAGAAACTGACTTATCCGTCCAAATAGAAATCTAATCGGATAGAAGGGAAGCTCTCAACTCCGTGAGCGAAAGAACACCACCTATTTGAAATTTCAACGGTTCAAATGAGTGCAAGGGTAGAGAGAAGGCAGAGCAAGAAGGAGAAAATGGAGATGAGTTTAGAAAGAGAAAGGGGAACTGGAAAATAAACTCAGAGCTGGAAAAATGAGACCTCTTCTGAGGCCCTAATGCCCTTAGCTTCTTGGGTCAGGCTGCAGGGCCCAGTAGCCTTACATTTTTAGGCTCTTACAGCAAGTAAGATTATCATTATAGGAATTTATCATTAATATAAATATGTATATTAATAAACATTATTTTATAAAATCCTTCATATGTGAAATATAAGTTTATTTGATACAGATATAAATATGTTAATAATAATTAATAAAAAAATTCTTACATTTAGACAATAATAATATAACAATGGTTTTATGATATTCTTTTTTAATATTAAATAGGAAGCATAAAATCTTTTATATGTTCAGTACATAAAATAAATGTATAATCAAATAATAAACTTTTTAAAAGAAAATACTCCATACATAGTAAGTTTATTGTTAACACTAACTTTAAACCAAATAATTATTATGTCTAATAAATTATAATACATTAATACGAAGTTATTACCATGAATATATAAAGTTATACAAAGTGACAAATTATAATTCAATTAATTTTTAATTCTATAAATAAATTTGAGATAGGATAATGTATAAAATAAAAGTGATATTATAAATTTATTATCAATGACGATATTTATTATTAATTATTATTTGGTAAGCTAATTCATTAATAATTTATGACAATATTATCTACTTTTGATATATATATGAAAAATTATTTAAGTTTGTATTTTTAATACTGTTTAAAATTTTTGACATTTCAAAGTATATTGATTAGCATAAATTACCATTAACAATAGAGAAAATAATAATATTATTTTTCTTTAATTTTTCAATTATGTTTATAATAACTTATTTTTTTATTTGGTGTGTGAGTATTTTTTTTATGTATGAGTATATAAGAATCAATGTTTCTTCAATTCTAATAATTATAACATGATATATTTTTTTATGAACTTATTTTATCCAACTTAAAATCTAAGGATATTTTTTCCCTTAAAGATGACGAGAGGCCAAAAGAAAAAAGTGAATTATTTTTAACAAGAAATGATAAAAATTTATTTAGCATATGTAATGTCCCAAATTATATAGAACTATATAATCTAGTAGTTCACATTTAAATATAATAGAACAGTTAGAAGAAGACTTGTGGATAAAGTTTTAAGGTTACAGTCATCCCAAAATGGTTTTAAATTTAAAACTTTAACACGATTGAGTATTTCAAAATAAGCAGAAGCCTATGGATCCTAACTAGGCTAAGCAGCGGTGTCATCTCCCTCCAAGGCCTGCTCCAGAGCACCTCATCTACCTCTGCTCACATCCAAATGGATGATCATTGCAACAGAAAACACACACAAACAAAAGACAAACACAAGCAGAAGGGTGAGCTAGATATACAAAAATCATGTTATAACAATCCCACACAACATGCAAGTTTAATTCATATATACTGGATCACTTAACACAACTTTTTACACTTTAAACTTGACTCGTCCAGACTTAGAATGATAGTCGAGCTATGGCGGATCTTGCACTCATGGTGGCTTATGATACTTGGGTTCCCCACCCTACCACACTCACGAGGTTAGCCTGTTCCGGGCCTTGAGGCCTACTGGAAACCCCCAAGACTAAGACCTCCTGCCACTCCTCACCACATGCTCTAATCCTCTCTACGTGAGAAGAAAGACCATTGGAGTTTCAGATGACCCCCAAGACTGAGCTCCTACTTTCATTCTAAACAACTAAGGGCACCACCATGGATATTCTCCTTGAAGATCATGGAATTACGTCCATCAATCATACTTTTAAAACCACATACTTTGAATCACCAATCATACCTTTGAATCACACACACTTTCATTTTAACAGTATACAACATGTTTGAATCCCATCATACAATATAATCTGCTCCAACACATACTTCACAAATCATACAACATTCAACTCTATGTGAAACAATATAAAAGAGAAGATAAAGAATAAAACCCTGAACGTTTCGCACAGTGCACACTATTCGCAAGGCGAGACAGGATGGTCTCGCATAGCGCACCCCCTTAATTCGCCATGCAAATTAACTCGCAGCGTGCATCAGACTTTCAACCTCTCGCATAGCGCACCCAGGTCGCTATGTGAGAGCCTAGAATGAGACCAACCCCCCTAAAACTCTCGCTTTGCGCCCAATTCGCCTTTCGCTTTAAACTGGCAGTGGCTCCAAGTCACCTCCAGTCGCATAGCGACCAGATTCGCTATGCGAATCGCCAGACAGAGAGCAGCACCCTCCAGTCATTCGCACAACGCACCAGCTCGCACAACGAATGACTCAAACAGAGAGCACCCTCTGTAGGGACTCGCTATGCGAGACAGCTCGCATAGCGACTCTGCATCATCTGTAGAATGCAAATTCTGCAGAATCATGCGCTCACACTAGCCCTTACCATTTCTAGGCCATTTCTCCAATTTCTAACACCCTTAATTCATGTTTTACACCTAATTAAACTTGTCTAGATGTTCCTAAACCCTTCTAATACAATTTTAAGGTAATTACAACTCAACTTTTACTCCTCAACATCAATTATCACCACTTGAGGACTCCAAACCCAATTCTAACACTTTACACTTATTTGTACCACTTTGGTGACTCAAACAAGTCATAATACACTTGTTAAGACTGCCCCAACAGACCACAATAGCCCCTGGCCTCTAACTCTCAAAATCACTACCTCACTTCCTCTATAATAACCTAAAACACTACCAATCCTCTTTACTTTCAACATAATAGCTGCTATCTTGGAATATATACCCATCTCACATCCTCAATTGCAGTTACACAACACGTTTGAATCAACTCAGAAGCAACAGTTCACAGATTCACAGATGAACATACCAATACATATCATCTCATTTACTCAGAACTTAACATACAACCCAAACAGTAGAATTAATACATAACTCAGTATATACACATACATGCAACTAATTCATAAGAAGTATTCTAGCTCCCCTTACCTAGGGTTCTCATAGTACAGCTCAAAACAACGACTCCACAGAACCTCTCACAGCGAAACACACAACACCCTACATTCACCAAATTGGTGATAGGAAACAACTCTTAGAGCTAGAATGAACAGAGGAAATGGAAAGGAATATTACTAGCTACATGCAGCCAACAGAGTTGCATGCCCTAGGTTCCAAAATCACAGAGGAGAAAGGGGAAACGACTTACCCGCTAAAGAACGAGAATCTAATCGCATGGTTGCGAAGCTCTCTGCGTCGCGGTCACTTGAGCACCACCTAATCAAACATGCAATGGCTAAAGGTGAGGGAATGGTAGAGAGAAGGCAAAGAGAAAAAGACTGAGTTTTGAGTTTTTAGAGAGAGAATGAAATTGGGTTAATGAACCAGAATGGGTCTGAAAATGGCTTTTAAAGGAACAATTCCTGGCTTCATTAACTTAATACTCCATTAAATTTTCAAATAAATTTCCAGGTTCTTACAACATATATGTAAATAATTCCAAATTAAATTTAGAAAACACAAATAAATGATTTAAAATTGAAAATTTAAAATGCAATCTATAACAAATCTGAAAAATATTAAATTGTATAACTAACATACTTATGTTATTATAACAAGTTTCATAATATTATGACATTTTTTTCAACACAGCATCTTTCCATCTCTCTATGTAATGCAAATAATTGTATTACAAAATTTAAGTCAAACAAAATTATTATCTTTACAATATTATTTAATTAATAATTTTTTCATAAATTGTGTTTTTTATTTTTTTATATCTATATTTGAATATATTTTAGCACTATTTTATATTATTAAGACTTTAAAGAAAAATAATATTTTCTTAACCTAGAGGAAATATTATAGAGGAGATATTTGCTTAACATAAAAAAGCTATATGAGTTAATTAATCATTAATAAAATGTCCTAATATAAATTAATGGTTTTGAACACATTAAGTATCATAAAATATTAAATTTCTGTTCATTAAAGAGGTTAGTTTGCAGTCAAAGTACTGTATCTATAAATTGTTGTTGATTTGAACATAAACATCACAACAAAAATTTACGATTTTCTCTAAAGATAGTGAGATGGTACTTAGAAAATTTAGGTATGGGAATGAAAGTAATGAAAAGTTTTGGAATTATGATTATGATCATAATGATGGCAATGTTGTCTGAAGCAAATGAGAATGCTAATTTTGAAGATGAAATAAAATGGAAATGTGGTGGCTTATGTCTTATGAAATGTTTACCTAAGCTAAGAAACAAATTTATGTATCCGATATGTCTTGCTTCTTGTTATGCAGGATGTAATGAACTATCTCTGGATACTGCATTTAATTGTGTTAACGATTGTGACTCTGTTAAATCCATTGATATCAACTCTGGTACTTATACTTTTTACTTTCTTTATAATTTATTTTATGTTTTTTCAGTTATCATTAGTTAAATTTTAATACATCTTTCTGATAATATGTAGGTAATCATGAATTTGTGGCCAATGCGATGAATTCATGCATGCAAAGGTGCAAGAGAAGGAACAATAACTTATAAGAACATTGAAAGACAATGTTAATATATAATGGATGCAAGGGTATACGTGAAGAAGGAACAATAAGTTGTAAGAAGACAACAATAACTTATTATATGAAGCAAATGTTTATTATGCTTGAATGTAACTAATAAATCTCAATCAATGAAAAATCTCTCTTTCTTTTTTTTTCCAATAACTTTTATTGCAGTTATTTTTTTTTATTAGACTTCATTCTTCTGATAGGTTTAATAATTTTGATCCAAATTCATTTTTAGTTTTTCCTTAAATAAATTATTTACTTTAGTTTCTATAAAAAATAATTGACACGTATTTTATAAACATCTAATTACATTTTCAATTTGTTCTTAATACAACATTACTCTTCTAATTTTATGTTATTAAGTAAACCATTAAATATGTTACACTTAAGTGAAAATTTTGCAGGTTACATAATTATTAAGACGATGATGACACATGTCATCTAAAACATAAAATCATTAATAAATAATACTATTATATATACATATTTCTTTTAATTATAATTAAGTATTTTCAAATGATGAGTTTTAAGTATGAGAGGTGTCCATCAAAGATGTCAAAGTAAGGATGTTTGTTGTTTACAAAGAAGGACATATCATAAATGATGCAATCATTTAATAGTTTAAGATCGTGTTGTTTTTTAGTCATGATGTTCTTATTCTAACACCCCCACAAAACTATACAATCTTTCAAAATATAAATTAAACATATATAAACTGTATGTATATAAATACAAATGTTTAATAAAGAATCACATATTTGTTTCAATCTCTTGTAAATGTCACTGTTGTACCTTTATCTATATCTACTTATGTACATAGTATACTCATTGTAATGATAACTTATTGAAATAAACTTTTAATTAATTAATTATATATATATATATATATATATATATATAATAAACACATATACAATAGAAAAATTATGATTAACAACTCAAAAATAATTCAATACCATCGAAATAGAAATATAAAAAAACACAAAGGTCATGAATGGATATACATAAAAGATATTCAACAAACAAAGTATCGAATAATGTCTCTCAAAATATTCGTATGAAGTATTCTCATCATAGACGTACATTTTTAATTTGTTTTTACATTATTTACTCTTCTAATTTTATTTTATTTAATTAAATTGGTAGAAATAATAATTTTATAAGTTTATTTTTCAAAATAAATAATATTTATAATTTTAGAAATTTTAATTTTTAAATATAAGTCGATTGAAAATAAAAATGGCTTTGTACTGGATTGAAACAAGGGAAGAAACTGAATGATGGAACTAAATTTTGAATGGATTAGTTACCAATGAAACTAATAAAACCTTTAATAGCACGTAAAGCCAAATTCAACTCTATGCCTTGTTAAAATCATGCGTTTCTCTCTTTCGAAAGCATCCAAGTATAATATGTGATAAAGCCAGGCAAACAAGTTTAATGAGAGGGTCACTTCTAGCTTTCACAAAGTGAATAAAGTTTATAGATGAGGAGACACTAGTGCGAAACAAGCCTTCGATTTCTAATGTTCAATGTTCAACCTGCATATAAATGACCCTTGGGTTGTTAAGGAAGTAATTAAACATATGAAAAGTGAAATTCTTACATCAAATAACCTTGGAGTTTCACTTTTTAGACATTATATGTCTTTTGAATTTGATGAATTCATTAAAAGGTTTGATGGGAAATTGTAAAATTTACTAACATAAGACGTTTGATGCCCTACTTTCAAACTTTAAATGCGTGTAAGACATCAAAATTATTCTCTTTCCGACGTCATATGTCCAATAAAAATTTGTAAAAATTTTTGGATCTACCAAGGAGGAGGTTCACCGTGGAGACACAAACACCAATGACAACTGAGCCCAACCATATAGGGGATTGACACCACTCTATACTCAAAAGCTTAAGGGAATGAGTTAATGAGTCTTTGGATTCCCAACTAAGTATAACCACGAGTAGCCTTTCGTACCGTCGTTCCTCTTAATGGGACTTGTTGGGTCTATTGAGGAGGATGTTCACCGGGGAGACACAAATACCAATGATATATGAGCCCAACCATATAAGTGATTGACATCACTCTATACCCAAAACTTTAAGGTAATAGGTTAATGTGTTTTTCATCTTTATATAGTGCTCTACTTTCTCATTTCTATCCAATTTGAGACTTAGACTCATATTAGGATTCCCAACAAAAACATAACTCACGCACATTGTTTCTTCGCGCTTTCATTTTTATTTGAACTTGCGTTTTCAAGGACGAGTCTGAGGAAGAAGTTAGTTTTTTGTCACTTACTTCTTACAAAAGTGTTTCTCTTACCTTTCTTGGGATATTTTCTTAGTTTTGACCAATTTATATAATTTTTTTGTTTACTATTGATATCCTATACGCGAGTTGAAACTCCATCACTCCGAAGTGAACCAATTGCTGCATTCACGAGTGTAAGGAAAAATAGAGGCCAATTTTATGTTATTTACCATAAACTTAAGTGTTTCCACAAATGGAGGTTACGATTTTGTTTATGTTTACAAATTCATTTTGTTTTGTCGTTCTCCAATGAAGGTCCACCATAATGAAAACCAGTGTCAACAAGTTCTCCACTCTTCATTGGAAAGTCAGACCACCCAGATTGTGTACATGGTGTTGGAGGAGCTATAGGCATGAAAGACTACTTTAGCCCTAAACAAAAAAGTACATAATCTTTGAGTCGAGTTATTAAAAAAGTTAGAGCTCCAAATGGAAGAAAAACTAAACACCCTTCACTGTATATTCCAGAGACCTCCTCATAAGCATTTAAGGACGTTTGTCAATCAACATCCTTTTTTTCTGATGTTAGATTAACGTGTGATACAACGTTGGTGTTTTGGCAAACATTAAATGTCAAAAATAACATATATCAATTTTTTTTTAATAGTGGGAACTGCATACTAGAAAAGTAGTTATAACTACGACCAAATTTGCTAAGCAATCCAACTTTTAAAAAAGATGTGAGAAGTTTTCTATATCTTGTGTATATAAGGAATACATAGAACTCCTACATACTCCTTTGTAATGAATCCATTTATTATTAGGCATCATATTTTACAACACATTCCAAATAATACGAGTTTTAGGAGGAGGGTTGGAATTCCCTCATGTTTACTTCCCCCCAATCCAGGAGACATGAGAGTAAAGAGAAAAAAAAAAGATTCTTGCAACCTTCTGACTCAACAAACCAAAATAATCCAAATACGGGAAATAACGTAAATTAGTCAGGATGAAATATATATATATATATATATATATATATATATATATATATATATATTTTAATTTATGTGTATTATAAGTTTATTTGATACATATATAAATATGTTTATAATAAATAATAAAATTTTTATTACTTTTAGACAATAATAATATAACAATGGTTGATATTTTTTTAAGCTTAAAATATTTTATATGTTCAGTACATAAAATAAATATATAATCAAATTATAAATTTCTTAAAAGAAAATACTCCATACGTATATAGTAAGCTTATTTTTAACACTAACTTTAAACCAAATAATTATTATGTCTAATCAATAATAATATATTAATATGAAGTTATTACCATGAATATATAAAATTATACAAAGTGACAAATTATAATACAATTAATTTAAAGTTAATTTTATGAATAAATTTGAAATAGGATAATCTATAAAATAAAAGTTGTGACATCCAAATATATAAAAACCATAATTATATAATATAGGCACTAGTACAGGAAAACGATACGACATCGGTTAATTTCACTGATAGGCATCGGTTTTTGAACCGAGGCATATTCAGGCAAGGCAAAAAGTGATAACCCTTATGCCTCGGTTCTAAACCGGGTTATTTTTTCGGTCTCTACGGCCTCGGTTAGAACCTAAACCGAGGTAGTAAGATTTTTTTTTCATTCTATTTTCAAACTCCAGAATCCCAGATTGAAAACGTTAAAAACGTTAAAAATGAAAGAAGTCAGATAACAAAATCCATTCATTCAGTGACGCCAAACTTGATTCATTCATTCTATTTTCTTCCCATTACAGTTCAAAAATCTAAAACAATCAAGAATTTCATAACAGAATCAAAAAAGACACAATATTACAACATAATGTCAAAATTCTCTCTACAGATGCAATGCAGTAGAATTACATTCTCAGAAGCAATATTACAGCAAAAGAAACTCAAAGATGGATGAAACAGAAAGTCAGAGAAGCCAAATTTTTTCCTCTTCACACATGGTGAAACAGAAAGCCAAGTTTCTCTATTCTTCCCCCAGCGGCATGGCCCGCTGTCCCTCCACCTCCTGCCCCGCCACCCCGACGAAGCCTTCACCGGCTTTTGTCCCGCATGCCTCTGCAAACAAGGTTTTAATTGGTGGAAAAGGTTTCTAACGGTGAAAACAAGGTTTTAATCAGTGGAATCGAAGGGAAATGGTGAAAAGGAGAAGAAACCCTAACGGAGGGTTTAGATCTATGAATGTTTGAGGGTAGAAGGCTTACCGTGACGATGAACGACGACTTGCGGCAAGGGATGAACACGGCTTGCGGCGTGCCCTGAGGTTGGGGTTTGGTGGAGAAGAGAAACTGGAGGCGAGAGGCCGAGAGGCGAGAGGGTGAGAGGGGAGAGGGCGAGAGGGCGAGACGGCGAGAGGGGAGAGGGCGAGAGGGCGAGAGGGCGAGAGGGCGAGAGGGCGAGAGGCGAGAGGGGAGAGGGAAGAGGGCGAGAGGGTGAGAGGGCAGAGGCAGAGGGTGAGAGGGTGAGAGTGCAGAGTGCGAGAGTGCAGAGTGCGAGAGTGCAGAGTGCGAGAGAGAAATTCGTGTTTTAACCTAGGGTATTGCCTCGGTTAAATTTAAATCGGTGCCTAATTTCAGAATATTACCTCGGTCAAATTTAAACCGGTGCCTAAAGCCTTTCAGTCACAGAGAATTACCTCGGTTCGCCTTTTACTCGAGACAGTAAAATTTATAGGCATTAGTTAATATACAAACCGAGGCATATAACTACTCAATATTTACGAAAATACCACCGCATTTTTATATGTTTCGGTTTTAGTAAAACCGAGGTATATATGGCGCGTTAAAAAGCGCTTTTTTTACTAGTGAGGCGTCAACATCCAAATAAAGAGAACAGTTAGAGTATGACTTGCAATTAACTACGAAATTACAGTCATCCAAAATATAATATAGAGTTTTAAACTCAGACAGTTTTGAGTATTTAACATCCAAGAGTTTAGATATCTAAATCCTACGCAGACTGTGCAGCAGCATCATTCTCCTCCCGCTCTTGCTCCAGAGGTATTTCCTCAACCTCATCTGCTCTCATCCAAGTGAATGATTATCGCAAAGAAAAACATACACAAACAACACACAACACAGAAGCAAGGGTGAGTTAGATAAACAAGCAGTCATCATACTGTTCAATCAATTAATAATCATCATGCTTGGTATATATAAAACGGTTAATACTTAACACATTAAACCATGACTCTAACACTCAACACGACTCATCCGGATTAGTATAACTGTCGAACTATTGGTCGTCTTTGCACTTGCGTAGTTCAGCTGGCACTCTCCAACACTATGCAAGGTAAATCCCACAATCTGTCTATGTTTAAACTTTAAGACTATAGACGAGGACCTCCCTCTACTCTCACCACTTACACTGCTCTCCTCTATCTGAGTATGAACAGTGCTTCGAGTGTAGGGATAGACATACTAGTTCAAAGCTCCATACAGTTATACAGAACAACATCAACACCCCACAAATCACTTTCAATCATCTCACCCTGAGATGTCCACTTCATACTCAATTACATCATTGTAGTTCATATTCATATGTTTTACAACCACTTAACAACACCATACATTCATCCTGGCAGTCAAACAACATCAATCAATCCATACAGAAGAAGAAAAATGAGTGAGATCCCCTCCATGCACCAGTTTACGTTCATATATATATATATATATATATATATATATATATATATATTATGGAAATATAAGTTAGGAAAACATGATATATATATATATATATATATATATATATATACTATGATAACAATTTATATCATACGTTTCATATGTTAATATAATATATATCATGCTTTCCTAACTTATATTTCCATAACATTTAATAATATACATACATATATATGTTATGATAACAATTTATATCATACGTTTCATATGTTAATATAATATGTATCATGCTTTCTTAACTTATATTTACATAACATTTAATAATATACATACATATATATGTTATGATAACAATTTATATCATTCGTTTCATATGTTAATATAACATATATATATATATCATGGTTCTTATTTGGTAAACTACTTGTCTAATTTTCATCATAGTAGAGATTTTAGTTTCCCCCAATTGGTCACCGGAGAGGGTTCAGATGTTTGAATGCATCAGACTCACCTTTGGCGCTAGCACATATAACTAGTCCAACGTACTGGACCAGGCTAGGGCTGCTATATGATCAGGGATGTGCCAACTCAGGTTTTTAAGTCCCCTTTATCCTACCAACAAAGAAAGGCTTTTAACAAGTTATAATTTAATTATCTAAGTTATTAAAATTGTCCTACATTGTTCTAGACATCAAATACCCAATTATATATATCACCCTTCCCCTCACAGTAACCTTAAACAGTACCTGCCCATATACATGCTATCACAGAGCCCTTACTCCAAACCCTCCAACCAGAACAATTTCAACCAAAACAGATTAATTTCAACAGAGACACTTACAAACATTTATTTAAGCACAATTCCACAGTCTCAGTTATAATTATCCAATAAAAATTAACATCGTAGAACAACTTCACAATAACACACCACTTCAACATTCAACCTGCATATATTTGTATAAAATAAATTCATACAAAAATAATTAGCTCCTTGGAAAAGTTTACTTGATAGGGATATTCTAAATTCCTCACAGCAAAATTCAAAGACACCCTATAAATCACCCAATGGTGATAGAAATAGCTTTTTAGGCTAGAAATTACCACAAATTTGAAGTAGAACACTTCTAGTAGTATGCATTCAGTAAAATAGCAATGCCCTAGGTGCTATAAACGGTGGAGAAAAGAAGAAAGTGACTTACAAGTTGAAACAAACCCGTTCAGTCCGTTACGGAGCCCTTGATGCGGTGAACGTTTGAACACCTTTTAGAGAGAAGGCAAAACAATATTAGAAGATGAATTTTTAGAGAGAGAAGAAATTTTTAGCAAAGTAGAAAACTGAGCTAAGGTCATGTTCTTAATTTCTTTGTCGTAGCTATGCTGAAGAGGATATAAGTGTGAGGGGAGTATTTTGAACTTTAACCGCTAATCGCAAAAATGTTCAATTTTCAGAAGGTAAAAAATGTTGAAAGAATTTTTCAGCTTCTTGAGATAATAATGTATGAATATTGGATCTTTTGAGACAATTATAGATCTGGTCAATAAAAATATATTTCAATGCTATTTCTTTTTTATTTTTCTTTAGTTTATCCTTAAAAAATATATCATAAAAAGTAAAAAGCGACAAAGTCACTTTGTGGTTCTGTTAATTAATTACTCTAAATAATTATTAAATAATAAGTATTTTTATGTATGTTTATTAGTTTTTTTAAAAATTAAAATATATAATATTACATTTGAATATACTAAACACATGATTAAATAATTTCTGAGCATGACCTTCACCCATTTTCTTGAACTCTTTCTTTCTGACTTCGAAAAAAATTTCTTTCTTTGGTTTTTTGAAAAATTAATAATTTCATTAAGTCACTTCCATATAAAACAAACAAAAAAGGATTTTTTCCACTTTTTTTCCTTTTATCTTTTCACTCTCTTTTACCTTTATGATATGAGAATACAGATTCAGCAGGTGTTGCAGAAGAGAGGTCGGGATTTAAAATCCCTTTTATAGATATATTTATATTTTGACATTCTATGAATGGATTGAAATATTCCTTATATCTCATTTTTAAAGTTTATTATTTACAAAGAAAAATGTGTAATGGAAGAACACAAATTTAGGTGTGTGATTTGATGATGGAATTGATGAATTAGGTTAAAGTGGATTTTGTAATGACAATTTTGATGATGAGATCTACCATAAATTTTGTTATTGATCATCAACTTTGCACAATTCTCATAAACAAAAACATCTTATTAACTTTGCCTTGATAAACATTAATGACGAAAGCATAACATGATTAAGCTAAAATCGAAAAACATAAGAACTAAAGGCAAAAAGAAGTCGACACAGAAAACGGACATCACAAAGGGATTTACACAAAATTGGTCTAACGGAAAACATGTTATTTACTGGCAGAAGTGCAGTGACAAGTAATATATATATGTGTCTCCCTCCGATGGAAATTCTTGTGGCAACCACATGCATCACAAATCAGAGCCCTAGCACTTCCTTCTGCTCCACTCGGAAAGAACTCCATGCAACCATCCACAGCAAATCCTCCGACATTGATCGCGTGATTCCTCTGACACTCCCCATGTTGCACATTCCTCACTATCGTCACCGTGTTATTGGTCGTGTTATTGGTCGAGCATCGTCGCGGGGGCTGTCTTCTCATAATCACTCTCGTCGTCATGCCCTAGTGTCTTATCATAATCACTCTTCTCGTCATGCTCTGCGATCCTCACAATTGTATGTTTGAGTTCTGATCGAATGTTAATAGGATGTAGTGGAGTGTGAGTAAAGCATACATGTGGCATTGACTCTCTATTTATAATTTGTCTTATGGACCTTAAACTGACATAAGCTCAATAAAATATAAACAGAATAAAATATAAACAAACTTACCTAATATTTGATTGGTTGTTTATAATTTGTTTATGAATATTTTTAATTAAATATTCTTGATTATCCTTTGATTATTTTATCTTCTGCTTATCAATATTTTTAATTATTTTATATCTTTAATAAAATATCTTTGTAAGTATACATACATATATCTCGTAATATATATATATATATATATATGCATTTAAAAACCAATTATATATGCTATCATTCCAATTCGGATTCAAAACCACACTGCACCAAATAAAATCAAACATAATCATCAATAAACCCTTTATTATACATATATAATTCTGATAGCTTAAACTTCAGTCAAAACAATGGGTTAGAGTCAAGTCCTATGATAGGAGCTTATTTGATAAGTCTATGACGATTTCTTATGATTAAAGTCTACGTTCCTTCGATTTCTAAATGTTGGTGTTTACATCACTTCTCTTACTCTTTCTGAACTATCCTTCTAAAATGTTCACTTTTGTCTATTGGGCCTAAGCCAATATCACTATGACAAGCCAATCATCAACTTAGAATCAATAAGAATATTTATCGAGATTGATTAAGTTATAGATTTCAGTATTTTCAATTAAGTTTTTATTAAAAAAACTGTCCATTTTTCAATTAAAACTGTTTAATTGTTCTCTTAATTGAGTGAAATGGTTGTTTCTGTGTCATTTTAGTTGTCTCTACACGTTAAAAAAATGTTAAATTTTGTCATTAATATAAAAATATTATGTAATCAACATAAAACCACTTATCACTTTTATTATTTGAAAATTTGTTGGATAAAGTATTACTTACAAAGATTTGACACCACCATCGATGGAAAAGGTGGTCATGCTTCTTCAATTCCCTTGTCATCAAATATTAATCGAACAATTCTAGTTATCCAAGACCCTTTACAATTAAAGCAAATAAAAAGTATTCATCTTACCTTAGTCTTAGTGTAATTTTTTTTATTAATCATAAAACCTCATATTTCTTAACATATAGAAAAAAATTAATAACGAAACAATATACAGTCACATTAGTCAATTAATTAACTGAAAATATTTTTAAAAATTTTACTCTAGTGAAAAATATATAAATTTTACTCGATAAACAAAATACATTAATAAGAACTTAATTGAAAATATTCAAATATATAACAGATTTTACAATTTATTAAGCATTTATTATTCAATATTTTTTATAAAAAATTTCATTATATATATGAAAATAAGCTAAATAAAAGTGTAGTAATTAATAATTATGATATAATACACTTTTATCTGTACACTTTTAAGCTAAATAAAAGTATATACTATATCATAAGTTATTAATTAGTACACTTTTATTTTCACATATATAATTTAGGTAATATATTAACTAATTTATGCTTAGAAATTATTACAAATATTTTATGTACTACTCGATAAATTAGTCAATATTTTATATCAAATACCAAACATAAAATCTATACAAACACAAGAAAATAGTTTAATTTGATAATTTTATTAAAAAAAGTATTTTATGTACTACTGTATATGTGAAATATAAGTTTATTTGATACAGATATAAATATGTTAATAATAAATAATAAATATTTTTATTACTTTTAGACAGTAATAATATAACAATGGTTTTATGATATTATTTTTTTATATTAAATTGGAAGCATAAAATATTTTATATGTTCAGTACATAAAATAAATGTATAATCAAATTGTAAATTTCTTAAAAGAAAATACTCCATACATATATAGTAAGTTTATTTTTAACACTAACTTTAAACGAAATAATTATTATGTCTAATCAATTAGAATACATTAATATGAAGTTATTACCATGAATATATAAAGTTATACAAAGTGAAAAATTATAATACAATGAATTTAAAGATAATTTTATGAATAAATTTGAAATAGGATAATCTATAAAATAAAAGTCATATTATAAATTTATTATCAATGACAATATTTATTACTAATTGTTATTTTGTAAGCTAATTCATTGACTATGTGTGTTTTCTTTCAAAAGACAAAACCATGTTAATTAACAATTTATGACAATATTATCTACTTTTCAGATAGGTTTGTATTTTTAATACTGTTTAAAGTTTTTTATATTTCACAGTATATATTGATTATAGCATAAATTATTACCATTAACAATGCAGAAAATAGTATGTTATTTTTCTTTAATTTTTCAATTATGTTTATAAGAACATATTTTTGATTTGATGTGTGAGTACTTTTTTTTATGCATGAGTATATAAGAATCAATGTTTCTTCAATTCTAATAATTATAACATGATATATTTTTTTATGAACTAATTTTATCCAACTTTAAATATAAGGATATTTTTTCCCTTCAAGACGAGGAGGCCAAAAGAAAAAAAGTGAATTCTATTTTACTAGAAATGATAAAAAATTATTTAGCATATGCAAATAAATCAAAATTCAATTTCAAACACAAATAAATGATTTAAAATTGAAAATTTAAAATGCAATCTATAACAAATCTGAAAAATATTAAATTGTATAACTAACATACTTATGTTATTATAACAAGTTTCATAATATTATTATAACATTTTTTTCAACACAGCATCTTTCCATCTCTCTATGTATTGCAAATAATTGTATTACAAAATTTAAGTCAAACAAAATTATTATCTTTACAATATTATTTAATTAATAATTTTTTTAATAAATTGTGTTTTTATTTTTAATATCTATATTTGAATAATATTTTCTTAACAATTTTAGATTATTTAGAGTTTAAAGAAAAATAATATTTTCTTAACATAGAGGAAATATTTTCTTAACATAAAAAAGCTATATAAGTTAATGATTAATAAAATGTCCGAATATTAAATTAATGGTTTTGAACACATTAAGTATCATAAAATATTAAATTGTTGTTCATTAAAGAGGTTAGTTTGCAGTCAAAGTACTGTATCTATAAATTGTTGTTGATTTGAACATAAACATCACAACCAAAATTTACGATTTTCTCTAAAGATAGTGAGATAGTACTTAGAAAATTTAGTTATGGAAATGAAAGTAATGAAAAGTTTTGGAATTATGATTATGATCATAATGATGGCAATGTTGTCTGAAGGAAATGAGAATGCTAATTTTGAAGATGAAATAAAATGGAAATGTGGTGGCTTATGTCTTATGAAATGTTTACCTAAGATAATGAACAAAATAATGTATCCGATATGTCTTGTTGGTTGTTATGCAGGATGTCATAATGTATCTCTGGATACTGCATTTAATTGTGTTAACGATTGTCACTCTCTTAAGTCCATTGATATCAACTCTGGTATTTATACTTTTTACTTTCTTTATAATTTATTTTATTTTTTTTAGTTATCGTTCGTTAAATTTTAACACATTTTTCTGATAATATGTAGGTAATCATGAATTTGTGGCCAATGCGATGAATTCATGCATGCAAAGGTGCAAGAGAAGGAACAATAACTTATAAGAACATTGAAAGACAATGTTAATATGTAATGGATGCAAGGGTATACGTGGAGAAGAAACAATAAGTTGTAAGAAGACAACAATAACTTATTATTATAAGAAGCAAATGATTATTATGATTGAATGTCACTAATAAATCTCAATCAATGAAAAATCTGTCTTTTTTCCCAATAACTTTTATTGCAGTTATTATTTTTTTATTAGACTTTATTCTTCTGATAGGTTTAATAATTTTGATCCAAATTCATTTTTAGTTTTTCCTTAAATAAATTATTTACTTTAGTTTCTATAAAAAGTAATTGACACGTATTTTATAAACATCTAATTACATTTTCAATTTGTTCTTAATACAACATTACTCTTCTATTTTTGTGTTATCATTATTATTAACTAAGCCATTAAAAATGTGACACTTAAGTGAAAGTTTTACAGGTTATATTATTATTCATCTGAAACATAAAATCATTAATAAATAATACTATTATATATACATATTTCTTTTAATTATAATAAAGTATTTTCAAATGATGAGTCTTAAGTATATGATAAGTGTCCATTAAAGATGTCGAAGTAAGGATGTTTGTTGTTTACAAAGAAGGACATATCATCAATGATGCAATAGAACGTGTTTTTTTGGTAGTCATAATGTCCTTATTCTAACACCCCCACAAAACTATATAATCTTTCCAAATACAAATTAAATATATATAAACTATATGTATATAAATACAAATATTTAATAAAAAGAATCATATATAATCTTCCATTCTTTGTAGATGTCCCTCGTGTGCCTCTACTTATATATGTTCTTGTACATAGGCTCACTCATCGCAAGTCACAGTGGGATAATTGAAATACATTTTTAACTTAATATATATATATATATATAAATTTATATATATATATATTTATATATATCACACATATATAATATAAAACTTATGATTAACAACCCAAAAGTAATTTAATACCATTGAAACACTAATACAAAAAATCACAAAGACCACAAATGAATATATACAGATATTCAACAAACAAAAATATTGACTAATACTTTTCCAAAGACTCGTATGAAATATTCTCACCAGATACTAACATCTAATAGATTTATAATATAACTGAAGAATAAGAGGTCAAGATAAATTCATTATAATCTAGGTCTACATATCTATATATGTGACAATTTGTAATTAAGAATTTTTAAACTTCTCATCACTTAATAAATTAGTTTGAGACTTAGACCATTAGTGAAACTAAGAATTTTTTTTAAACATAAATGTCAATACTTAACATAAAAATCAAACAATAGGAAGAGATGAAAACAAAAATGAAAAAAAGAGATTTATAATTGCAACCTATCAAAGTGCAAGAAAGCCAAAAAGGTTGATTTGAGACTTCATGAAATTTCAATTTAGTGTTTTACAAATAATTTTCAACTAAAACAAAGTATTGTTTGGACAATAGTTACTTCTAACTAGTATGATCTATAACACAACTACTTTTGACTAAACAAATACAATTTGTAAAAAATATGTGATAAAAAAGATGCAAACAATATTTACTTATATCATCAATTGCATGATGGAATGGCTGGTTGGAGTATATCCTTGTTTAGTAAAAAAAAAACTTAGATAAACGTATAATACATACATTAAGTAAAAAACACTATGCATTTTGTATAGGGTCACCATCTCATTGTTTAGTCAAGTATTCTCAACAAGTACTCCACTTGCACCTCTTTAGTGAGAGGCATAACCCATTCTTCAAAGAGATTTGCAATAAAACTTGGATTGATTTTATAGGTAGGATTGGCTACATTGTATGCTTCATCAATCTGCACCACTTGGCCAAATGCTTTGGCCTTCAGTTCTACTCTCTTCTTAACTATCGCCTCCACAGTTTTATCTGTCAGCAACTCCAACAGTAGTTTCCTGTCCTGAAAGAGGTTCAAAATAGTATAACATCAGAAAATTAAATAACTTGGACATATTCAGAATTACAATAGAAAATATGATTAATTAATTGTGAAAAAGTTTACTTTTGCTTTAATTGCAGCTTCATATTTAGAACGGGCTTCTTGAAACTTTGCCTCAGCAACAAATTTGCCATAGTGAATTCTCTTTGAGAGAGCCTGCAATGGCTATGAAGCATTAGAACAAATGCTCTATATTTGTATCAAACTATGAAAAAAGAACTCCTCAGGTTGCAGAATTCTAGTAGAATTATTTCATCACATAGTATTAGAATAGGAATAGCTCTGATCAAGAGATATATAGTTCTTTCCTACTTGTCATGTTTTTCTAATAAAATGTTGATTTCAGACCAAAATAATCAATGTTTTAAGTCCGAAATATATAGGACATGTTGGACATGTACTCGAAATGTGCAAATAACAAAATTTTCATGTATTTTCACCTCATAAAAACACCTTTTTATGGTATAGAATTGAAGTTTGTGAGCACTATAGCTTGAAAACGAGTATTGAATCTTAACATTACCCATGAATCTTAACATTACCTGTAAGCAAAGAATGTCACAAACAGCAATAGATCCACCCTCATCATTATTTTTTGCTTTTGCTATTTCTGGGACGATTTTCTCAAAATAGTCACTCCGAATCTTATGATTTATATTGATGGAATCAGCACAGTGATGCAGAACCTAGGAATAAGTACACAGAAAAATGGAAGGTAGATTAGTCAAAATACAAGTGGAACAAATTAAATAAATTTTGATCTTACATAACATGAAAGAAGATATAAATCCAAAACCTGGGGGTATTGCACATGTGGAAGCCTTGGGTTGGGAAAGAACTGAGGGAAGAAAGTGTTTTCTTCCTCACTCTTGTATCTTCCCACCTGATTCCAAATGGAAGAAAAGGAAAAACAGTCAAACGATTGCTCTTTTTCATTCATATATTTTTACTATGTTAGAATTGTAATAACCTGAGCATGGAGCTTTTCATGTTGAAAGAGCATGTAATCAACCAAAGACCCTTTGGAATCGTCCAAGAAGATCACATCTTTGTCATATGCAACTGAATCATGAGAATATTGAGATCTCTCCAAGAGACTGAATATTATGGTATCCTCCTGCTGAATCAAAGAGTTTCTGTATACAAGTTGATCAATAATGTGCATGACACCTCACTAAGAAATTCATACAAAAAATAATAAAACAAAAATAGATGTTCTGTCTTTCTAATTCCCTCCACTCTTTATAGTACCTCCTTTATGTTAAATATAAACAATACAAGTGAATATCAAATGAATTTCTAAAATACCATCAAATCTCGTTATTAAATAGTGTCATTTATATATTTATCCGAAAATACAAGGGAATAACAAATGACAATATATAAAAAATTATTTAAATGAGTAAATTAAAATTAGTTATCACATGTAAATAGAGAATAAAAGCAAAAAAATATGAATTTACCATATACCCTTTTGAAAGTCACAATGAATGTATGAAGAAAGTTAAAATCAATTTTACTAAAAAAACATTAAAAAATTGAAATCAAAAGTACCCAGTAGAAAATGGAGTAGGAGAGGAAGAACAAAAAGTCACTCGAGATCTTGTTAGGGGACGAAAATTTTGATGAAGAAAGATAATAGGTTTCGGGGAAAGATAGCATATAGATTTGATATTAAGGAGAGGTTGCAATTGCAATATTGCTTCCATGGTGTTGAATTTAGTAAAAGTGCAGGTGATAATGAGAATGACTATAACTGATAGATACAACAATTTAACAAGACTAGCTGTGTGAAAATATATCATACTAGATATCATATTTATACACAAAATGTTGGTGGAACAACCTTCACATATGTATACATTAATTTCTCAAATATTTAAAAATTATGAGCGTACCCACTTGTCTTTATATACAAACAATAACTTCACCAACATTTAAAATTTATAAATACATCTATTACTTTTTACATTGCTTCTAGAAATATTAAATACTAAATTAACTTCTTTTATTTCTTTTTTAACGTATTAATCTTTACTACAACACTTATTTAACTAATATCATTCATCAAAAATAGCTAACAAACAATTAAATTTGTCTTTATTTTTTTATACTTACATACTTAACACTAATAAAAAAACATCAGCAAATTAAAATCAGAAGTCACTACAAACAAATGTTAATTTTTTGGCGGTTCAAATTGTAATTTGTGACAACTAAAAATTGACACAAATTTTAGTTTTAGCTATTAAAACAATTGCCAGAAATACGTCTGTCAAAATCTATTTTCAACTATTTTGTTGATATTTACTAATTACAACAAAAATATATGTAATAACATCTAAAAGTTAAAAATATGAACTTACAGTTAAAAAATATGATTGTTGATATTTTTGTTAAAAATTAATAAGCATAAACTTACAGTTAAAAAACACTACTAATTACAACAATATTTACTATGTAATAACATCTAAAAGTTAAATAAATATATGATTTATTGTCAGATTTAAACGGCCATAACTATTTATACAATTAATTGCCAGATCAAATAGGGTATTCTCATGTCTACATAAAATAAAACCTGTCAATACCATAATCTAGAAAATAAAACCTAATAATTAACCCACAACAATTCACTCAAACAATTATAATAGAACAAAAAAAAATCTAAATGAAATATCAAATAAATATTCCGATATCTCACAAGAACGAGAAAATTAGCTCCATCATCAAGCATACCAGGGCACGGAGAGAGATCGTAACAAGCAATTCAATGCTTAATTCTGCAACCATGGTGACACAAAATTAATCCATTTACACAAGTATAATGAACTAATGCCTTTTTCTATTTGGATGGAAAAAGGGATCAACAAATACATATTTAGTGGAAAAGTCAACATTCACACAATTAATTTAAAAAGTCTATGCTTAAAAGAATACTAATGATTTATGTAGAACATAACAAGAAATTTTAAACATACTAATTATAAAATTCATCAATGAATTTAGAATTTGGATAACTTTCAAAAAAATGTATTTTTTTATTGAAGTCATTTTCTCTAACTAAAAAATAACTAAACTACATTTTAGTTTTCACATAAAACTAACATTATTAAAGAAAGATTAATTCACTAGAAACAATCAATGTTTCAAAATCTTATATAAAAAAATAAAAAATATAAGTATTATTGGAACAAATATGATACTGTTATTCATATATATGAACTAAGTGACCATTTAGACAGAGATCACAATATTATTTACAGATAGACTAAGTGATTATTAGGACAAAGATGATACAATTATTTAGATATGGGCTCAAGATATGTTGCATCAAGAAAAGAATAACCCAGTTTAATATTGTTAAGTTATATCTCTAATCCATATTCTAAGAATTGTAAACACAAGCTCAATGTCAATTCCCCAAGAGTCAACTTCTCAGCTGTCTCTTCTCAGTTTTTGTTGTGTGTGTACACAAGATGGAGTGGTGTGTGACATAATTAATATTATTATCTTTGTTAATAAAAGAAAATATATGAAATAAACTTAATAGATGTCAATTCGTATAAACAAATTTTCCAAAGCAAATGGCAATTATGTTGAAGCTATTTTCTCCAATTGCCTAGTCAATAGCAAAAAACTTCTTATTTCTTTCAAGTAGTTTTACAATATGCTCAGTAAATAACTTGCAATTAAAAAACCAACACTGGATGCCCACCAGCAAATACAAGAATTAATTAATATAAAAAAACTTACTTAGTTCCTTACCTTATTAACAATTTCAATCCAATAATTGACTTATAAATAACTAATATTTTTTTATCCGTGCAATACACATGATTCATTTTTAAGACATAAAAACAATTGAAACTGGATTGTAATTTCCGGGCTGTCATTACGATGAGACAGTCAATACAGAATAGAAAATTGAAACTAGACTGGTCTCAGTAGATGTATGCAAAGTTGAAGTAGTATATACATATTTCTCTTAATTTGATTGATAGACTGACAACTTTGCTATTCAGAAGAACAAAAGAGTCTTTTACATGAAAATAAAAAAGTGTTACCCCATGGAATCATATGTTGAATAACATAATTGTTTAAAGAAAATTGACCTGTCAAGCTCCAAAATCAGATACTGCTCACTGCTCCATTGTCAAGTTTATCTTCACGTTTTTCTATTGAGCTTATCTCTTATCGAGTTTGTTTCCAATCAAGGTGTATTATTCACATTTCTCATGTCGAACTTGTATCCACATTTGGGTCAAATACAAGAACTTAGCATTTTTTTAGTTTCCAATCTCTAAACGCCTTTTTCATTCACGTTAAATGTAAATAGAAATTTTGAACCATAAATCAACATTAGTCAATTGTAGCCACGTTTACATTCCACAATGACATGATAGATCATAACTATCTTAACGGTGTTTACTCATACATAATTTCTTAACAAAATTTGTATGATTTAATATAGGGTCACCCCTAAACAGAAATTGGTAAAAGCACATAATCAAACTTACAGAAATAGTGAAACCTAAGACATCATATATTAAAAGTTAGTAGTAATTTTTCATGCTTCTATTTATTAGAAGCAGTACCACAACTTAAGAAAAGAAAAATAATAGACCAACGAATACTTGAGTCTTGTACATAGAAAAAGCAATACCCGTAACTGGGATTATACAAAAAAGTTTCATAACAGAAGAATATTAAACACTAAATGTGTCATTAACATTGACTTTAACATTCATATCCCTTCATTCCTTTTCAACCTGAAAGATGAGGATATCGCCTTCCTCAAATTGCATCAAAGTAGAAAATTGTCTCCACCCTCTCCCAGTCTTGGTTGCCTTGTTAGTAGAATTTCTTATTAGCAATTTGCATTGGTATATTAAGTCCTTATTGCAAGTGACAATGTGACTATTCCCATTTATGTCCTCCAAGACCTAATTCTTCTACAAAGGCAGCAGCAAAAATACGGTCCACATGGAATCCTACAATTGGATGAATAAATGATTTTTTCAAAAAGACAGATACACAAATGTTCAAATCAGTCCAAAGCATGTTCATGAATAATAAAAAACTGTTGGTTATGATGTAAGAATATTAGATCAATGGTGGTGAGGCATCATGCAAGAATAATGAGCCATTATGCCATCCATTCTCTTTAAACAGTTAATCCACACAAAAGAACACAGTGTAAAAGACGTTTGAATACATATACTGAAGGAAACATGGACTAACTATGGTGATATTACAAAGGAGCTTTGAAATACCAGGAAATGTACGTGCATTGTCTGAACTTGCATAAGGTTGTTCTTCTTGCAACACTTCCAGAATTCTCCATGTTAAAATTTCCTGCGCAAATGAAAGCTTAGTGCAAAAGACAAAACTTTGGCTAAGTAGTCATAAGCAGAAACATGGGCAACTACAATAATAATTATTTGAATTTTTTTTATTTCAATATGTGAATTAACTAATATATTAATGTCTTAATATACATCGACAATAATATATTAACACAATTATTTGACAAAATTTGATATGGCATTTCATAAATGATTTTATAAGTTGCTGACATGAACACATCTGTTCATGGTGGAATCCTTAAATTTAAAAAAACGAAACTATGAAAAACTTGAATGGCACAAGGTGGAGCTCAGAGAAACTGAATGGTGCATGGTGAAGTTCAATAGAACCTGTGGAAAGTTCGGTGGAGCTTCAGGTTAGGTTAAAAAAGCATGTTGCAAGTTCGGCGAAGAAAAATGTTAGTTTGGTGAAACATGTGAAAAGCTTGATGAGCATGAGGTTAATTCAGTGAAGGATGTGAAAAACTTTAAGCCAAAAATACACTGTGAGACTACCTCAACCAAATCACAAATCCAACACGTGCACCGCAAACCAAATGCATATTTACACTTTAAGCCACCACGTTCTTGAACCTCTCACCATCCAACAGAAACTTAGAGCCACCATGCCGTCAACCACATTCTAAAAAAAAAATGTGTTTTACATACCAATTATTACATACGGATCTTGAGCCGTATGTAATGAACATGTTACATGAGCTCGTACCATTTCTTCCTCACTCGCAATTCTCGAACTATTTCTCCCTCCTGAGCTACTCTTCCTAAATCATTGTTCTGGCCTCCCTAAATTTCACCTTCAGTACGCTTTTCTCCTTCACCGCGTTTTGGCGGCGACTGTCTGTCGTCGAGCCCTATTTCCCCCTCGGTGGAGTCGTGGTTCTTTTTCGTCGTCGAAGGTTGCGCACTCGAACCCTATATTTCCCTCATTCGAACCATCGTTGTGGCATTGGTAGTGTGATCATTTGGTAAGTTATGTTCTTTAATTCTGTTTGACCTAATTTTTTGAATTGGAAAAACCCTAATGCTTTTTTTTTCTGCTAGGCACAAAATTGATGTGCGATTTGGTTCATGTATATGGGATTCATTTGGTGTATTGTTAGGAGATCTTGATTGAGCTGCGTTTGAGGTATGTTTCGTTTTATGGGTTTTGTGATTCAAAATTTAGGATTTTGTTTATGGTAATCTTGGTAGATGTTATGTTATTCTTGGAGCATATTAAAATCTTGATTGAGCTGCATTTAAGGTATTCTTTAGGAGTCTGAAAACACCTAATATAAAGATTAAGTGAACGTCGTACATTAATATTGAAATTTCTACAATGCTTGTATCAGATTTTAGGATGTTATGTTGATATGTGCCTATTATTTTCAGTATACTACATTTCAATTACTTATAATGAGGCTACATTAGCAGCTTATTGTAGTAAGTTGTATTGTGGTCATGTATGTTTGTTTTATGTAATGTAATGCCACTCGTGCAAGACTTGAACGAAAGAATAAACTCAATGAAACCTGGGACGATTTTGAGTCACAAAAGAAGTGATTGTATATGGAGCCAAATATGGGAAATCTTGCATCCAACACCCAACAACGGAAACCTCCTACGTTTGTTCAGTGACGAAACCCTTCCTAAATGAATGCCAATACAAGAGATCCTAAATGAACATAATATTTTGGAGTTGTTTGCGTTGTGTTGTGGGTGTTGAATAATGTCTTGGTTACTTACTATTTAGTTATTTTGTTCTCTGTTAATCAAACCGTAAACCACATTTATTTTCTAGAAATTGAAAGTAATATAATTAACTGTATCTATTTTAAACTAAATTATTGTTTGTGAAATGGCTCGGTTTTAAGTGGAAATGAGGTGCTTTAGTATCTCTAAAATAATGTGTGTTATAAAGCAAATATCCTGAGAATGAAAGTAACTTTTAGCAATGGATATTGCTTTTCCTTCTGCACTTTGTATTGTATATAACTGAAACGCATACTTGATAAAAACTTTACCCTTTATGTGTATGTGCGTGCGCGTACTTGTGTGTATGTATGTGTGTGAGTGTGAGTGTGAGTGCGTGTGTGTGCATGTGTGTGTGCATGTGCGTGGGCATGGCGTGGATGTGGGTGTGTGGGCGTGTAGGCGTCTCTGCGTTTGTACGAAGGCAAACGCGCGCATGCGCGCGTGTGTGTGGGTGTGGGCGTGTGTGTGTGTGTGTGTGAGAGTGTATGGGTGCGTGCGTGTGCGTATGTGCATGTGTGTGTCTGTGCACATGTGTGTGTGTGTGTTTACGTGTGTGCGAGTACTTGTGTGTGTGTGCGGGTGCGTGTGGACGAGTGTGTCTGCACGTGTGAGTGTGTGTGTGGGTGTGTGTGTGTATGGGGGTGTGTGTGTGTTCGTGTGCGTATGCGTGTCGGTGTGTGTGCGTGTGTGCGAGTTTGTTTGTTCGTGCGTGTGCGTGCCTGTGTGTGTTCGTGCGTTTGTGGGTGTGTGTATGTTTGTGTTTGTGTGTGCATGCACGCGTGTGAGTGTGTGTGCATGTGCGTGTGTGTAAATGTGTGTGTCTGTTTGTGAGTGTGTGTGGTTGCGCACATTTGTGTGTGTGTGTGTATGTGCATGTGTGTGTATGTGTGTGTGCGTGTGCGTGTGTGCGTGTGCGTGTGTGCATGTGCGTGTTTATGCGTGTGTGTGTCTGTGCGTGTTTATGCGCATGCGTGCATGTGTGCGTGTACATGTGTCAATGTGTGTGCGTCTTCGTGCATGTGTGTGTGTGAGTGGAGAGGGGGGTATGACTACAAGAAAAATCACTATTACATACCGCCAAAATTCGTATATAACAACAAAAATCCGTATATAAAATGATTTTACATACGAATTATATAACAAAAATCCGTATATAAAAAAGGCGTAGCTAAATTACATACAGAAAAATTCTTATATAAATTACATACAGAAAAATCCGTATATAAATTACATACGGATAAATCCGTATATAAATTACATACGGATAAATCCGTATATAAATTACATACGGATAAATCCGTATGTAATTTACATACGGATATTACATACAGATAAATCCATATGTAATAACAGATACATATGTACCTATTGTTTATAACATATTTAATTAGATTAGTTTTTTGTAATAGTTATATAATTAATATTAAAATTTTTACACATTAAAACTTCTCATAAAATTTTAAATAATTACTACCAGATTATAAATGTTAAGAATTTATAATATATAATTGTGTTGAAAATTAAATAATTAAAACATGAAAATTTTATTTGAATACTCTATAAAGAGAGTTCAAAGAAATAAATACAGAAATTACTACCACCACTTCTCTCTCCTACTCATGAACTCCATGTCTTGCCAAACAACATTCACATGTCTTTGTTTTTTGTGAAAAAAAGATAAAATTACTTTCAACTTTTTGCTTGGAGTTGGTTCTCCACTAACCACTGCTCCTCTTTATCCACACCCCTACTACCAGCTAAAAGATGAAACGTGTAGGAGGAACTCAAAAAGAAAGAAACAATTGTTTTCTTTTTGTCTTGAACTAAAAAATAAATAAATAATCCTAATTTTCTATTCCTTTTGCAGTCCCGAACCTCTTAGCATCCTTTGTCACCCTCTCAAATTCCTCTATCACTCACTTCATGTTAAACTCTTCCACTTTCTCTACCATCTTCACAGTGCTTAAACTGCAGCTATTACAAAAGAACATAAGAATTAGTTAAGACAACAACTTACAACATTAATAATAGCTATACAGATATATTAAAATCGTTTTATTGAAATAAAATTGCACAAATATATTAAGAATGATGTGATAGAAATCTAGAATAATTAACTAAGATATTGTATAATAACTCTTGTAATTTAAGATTACATGTCATAAGAATAAAGAACAATTACTTTATAACATCAATAAGAATATCATTGAAATATGAAACTTAAACTTGTTTGACTTAACCTTTATATATTCAACCTTATTTTGTACTCTAAATTCACTTTTTGTAGCATACTATTTTCGTCAAAAAGTGAATTTTTCATTCTTCAGTTTTTTTCAGTTTTCGTCAAAATGTGCATATATTTTATTTAACTTACTATACTCACCTAGTAATCATTAATAAACTTACTATACTCACCTAGAATTAAGGAAAACCATAACAAATTTTGTAAAATCAACTTCCTTTTAATGGAAGAAGCTAATACAAATTTTAAAATGTAAAATAAATAATAGAATCTCAGTATGAAAATGTAGCAGCAAGAACAGAAGAACTTAAAGAAACAAAACACCAAAAAATCATTCCCATCTTTTGTTAAATTTTCATTCATACTCCATGTTCCTAGTGTCCATCCTGAGGTAGCTTATGTGTTTTAAAGAAATAATTGAATTTTTCCCCTTCCTGTAAACAACTTTTGTATGCTTTATCAAAATCAAACAATAAAACTTATTCAGGTAGTCCATGTCAAAAGTTTTGTATACACAATCAAATGATAAGAAATCCCGTGTATGTTTCTGTGAAATTGTACCTTATTCAAGCTCAATTTTCCCTACCAACATGGAACGGCAGTGCGGTATGGATGGCAGATAAGAAAGTGAAATAGTTCCATATTAAAGTATATATATATATATACATTATTTCAACACCAAGCTCCAGTTCGGTACGGTTGGCCAATAAAACGTCCCTTAAACATGTAATCCAGGGCTCAATTTTGAATCCATGGGTATAGTAGAACATATGTTGGGAAAAAGCAACTTCTACAATAAACTTACTATTTCTAAAAATGTTTTCTTAAAAAATATAACCAAATTTCCCATCAATTTATTAACATTTATATTGCATACTTAACTTCATAGTTCTACATTACTCTGCAACCACAAAATGAAATTACATTTTCTCCCTCAGATGCAAATTTAAAGGGGAACAACCCTTGAATAAAAATCAAACAAATCCAGTTAAGATTATGATACAGCAGCATTCAGTAATGATGTCTACAAAATTGTTATTAACTCAAACAAGTCTCAAAAATAATATCACAACACTGCCTTGCAACTAAAAATAAGCATATATGCCTCTATAAATGATCTATATTACATAAATTTTGGCCAAATTATATACCTTAGAAAAGAAGGAGCCATACATCTTTGGGGCTCTGTACCATCTTGTAGCAACACAATCCTGCAATATGGACCAGAAGAAATAACGAGAAAACTCAATATTACTTTTGAATATAAAGAAAATTATATCAAAGTCTTAATCAATATTATAGTAATACAATACTTTTCCTTCAGATATAAATTAATAACTCAAATCCCTGTTTTCTTCATTTTATTTGAAGGGCAACGATTGGTACAAAATATTGTGTGGTTCTGAAAGAGAAAACTTAATGGGATGTCAAAAATCATGCAGCGGGATTGGAAGCATCTAGCTTGTTAGAGTACTTGGAAAGCCATTTTTGCTTGTTCTTCTATGAAGCGTTCCAGTTTCGAGTTAACAACCCAAGATTTACCCCATCTCCTACCAAAATGCTAGTTACTCCCATTTTAGAGACCTAAGGCAATAATATCTGATGATGATGACAACAAAATGAATTTAAAAGAAAATGTGAGAGTTTATATTATTACCGATTGGATGTTCCTATTCTCATCATCGAAAAAGAGCATGGAGTTGAAAGGGACAATGGTGCTCGAATGAATCCGCTGAAAATGATCTGTTTTATGTGTCTAGCTAGAATATATTTTCTGAACAAACCAAAGTTCACAAGAGAAATAAAAACCTCATGCATGTTGCTTTAAATTCGAATTGGAAAAGCAAGATAAGCACAAGAATTGACTTGTGTGACAAAGAGTGAGGAGAAGCCCAATTTCTTGAGGACAATATGCCTTTGGCATGAGGATACAGAGAGTGCATTTTAATATAAAGAGTAATAAGTTTTCAAGAATAAACAATCTCATATTAGCTCTCTTAGACATTTAAACAAACAGTTTATGAGCAAAATTAACATATAATACTCAGAATTAAGACAAAACAAGCCAATACAAATTCAACCTTACATGAATCAGAGAAAAACATCAAAACAGAGATGCGAAACAATGTCAACACAATAATGAATCAAATGAAAACATGACACAAAGGAGAGATACTTAGCTTTTGAATTTCGTGGAAGAATTAGAGCTCTGAATACCACCTGATGGAAGAGGCTCCAAGGAAAAGGACTGAACGCGCGACGCGCAGCGAAATAACGAGGAATTAGAGATCAAGAAAGATTCTACCAAGACTTAAGGGCGATAACCTTCGCACCAACCCTGGGCAAAAATAGAAGAGAGAATTTGAAGGAGAACGAACCGAATCAGAGATAGGACTCACAGAAACCCTAAATAGAGTTGGAACCCTAATCTGGACTGAAGGAACCCAAGAAAGGGAGGAAACTTAAAATGAACCAATTAATCGATTCAAAACGAGATTGAACGGTGGAAAAGAATTTTCAATCGGAGGAAAAGCTTTTAAACGTAGTAAAAGAGGATTTAATCGGTGAAACTTCAAGAAAATGGCGAAAGGATGACGAAACCCTAGAAGGAGATGAAGATAATCGGTGGAAGAGGAATGTTGTTGTTAAATAGGCTGAGGCAGGAAAGAAATATGAAATAAGATAATGAATGTTTGAATAGAAAGAAAGCTTACCGTTGATGGTGAGCTCTCGAGAAGAAAATGAATGTGGCTGATGATGCGGTCTGAATGAA
>NC_068979.1:25824959-25892459 GCF_016808095.1 Vigna angularis | reverse complement strand
GGAGAAGGAGCTGAGTCTCGAGGATCTTCAGGCAAGGAGGAAGGTGGTTCAACAATATCTTGTGCATTCTGAGTTTGAGCTAAAGATGGAGAAGCGGGAATGACCAAGGGATCACATGATGATATAGGAAGCATCTCTTCAATAGATGAAGGATCCTCCTTGGAAGACAAGAAGAAGGGTGTATCCTCAAAAAAGGTGACATCAGAAGACATATAATACCTTCTTGTGGAGGGAGAATAACATCTATATCCTTTCTGAATGCAAGAATATCCCAAAAAGACATATTTAATAGACTTGGGAGAAAGTTTATCAAGACCTGGAGAAACATTATGGACAAAACATGTACACCCAAATACACGTGGGGGAATATGATACAAGGCGTCATTTGGAAAAATGACAGAATAAGGAACTTTATTCTCAAGAGAGGAAGACGACATCCTATTGATTTGAAAACAGGCAGTGAGGATTGCATCTCCCCAATGATGAACAAGAACATTAGTATTTAACATCAGGGAACGTGTTGTTTCAATGAGATGTCTATTCTTTCTCTCAGCTATGCCATTTTGTTGTAAAATTCCTTTAGAAGATAAAAATGAAGAAAATGCAGCAGAAAAATATTCCTTAGCATTATCACTTCTGAGAGTTTTAATTGTCTTTCCAAATTGATTCTGAATTTCATTAACAAAGGACATAAAAATGACTAAAAGTTCAAATCTCTCTTTCATAAGATAAACCCACGTACATCGAGAAAATTCATCAATGAAGGTTACAAAATAGTTAAAACCAAAGGAAGTAACCCGACTCGGTCCCCAAATATCAAAGTGAATGGTAGAAAAAATAGACTTACATCGTGTCTCAGATTGCTTTGGATAAGAAGATCTAACATGTTTTCCTAACTGACAAGACTCACAATCTAAGACAGGAATGTGTTTAAGACTTGGAACCATCAACTTCAGCTTAGACAAATTTGGGTAACCCAAACGATCATGTAAAATTTTAGGAGATGAAGTTGAAATGCAAGAAACAAAAGAGGTAGGTTTTAGGAAATACAATCCTCCTAACTCATATCCTTCTCCAATTCGACGACCCGTACCATGTTCCTGTATGACAAAGGAAGTAGCAGTAAAGGTTACAGAACAATTTAATGAACGTGTCAATTGACTCACGGACATTAAGTTATAAGGACAATGAGGAATATACAAAACAAAATTTAAGTTTAGTGAAGGAGATAAAGACACTTTGCCAATTCCTTGAGATGTCAATTTGGATCCATTGGCAATGGTAACTAACTGAGGAACTTTTTGAGAGGTAATGGAGGAAAACAAACGAGTGTTACCAGACAAATGATTTAAGGCACCTGAATCAAGAATCCATGAACCTTGACATTCCGCAGATTGTGAGATACGTGCACTTGACACACTTGGCACTGAAGGAAACTGACAATGGCTAGTGGATTTGTCAGACTTGTATCTCAAAAATTCTTGATACTCTTCATTTGAGCATTGCACATACCCACTTCGACTACCATGGCATCCTCCATTAGCTCCGCTCCTTGAAGTGGCAGATAAGGAGAAACTAGTTTTAGTAAAAGATGTCATTCTAAATTTGTGAGTAGGATCCAAAACCAAGATAAGGTCTTATGACTATGGGAAATCAGAATCCATGTCCAACCATACTAAGAAATGAAGCTCATCACCGGTAGATTGTGAAATTTAAGGGAGAAAACCCCTGATGCAAACAGCTACCAAAACAGCGAAGAAAGGACCAAAACACACTCAGGAAGCTACGGCGAAACTGTATGCAGTGGCGCAGTGTCGATCCATCGCAGAGAAGGCGACGCGTGAGGAACACGTGCCGGAGACTTGCTGGAGACAAGCGACGCGTAAGGAACACACACCGGAAAGTTGCCGGAGACAAGTGGCGCGTGGAGGCACGTGAAGAGGAGTCTGCTCTTAACTCCGACGAGGTTGGCCGTCACTCGAGAAGGCGGTCCAGATCCGCTGGTCACCGGTCGAAACCGTGACGGTGGCCGACGTAGATAGGAGAGAAGCAGCGCGTGGAAGAGCGTGTGGAGGTTTCTGAGGAAGCGGCCACCAGGGTTGGGTCACGCTTCTCTGAGCGAACCGAACCCTCAACTTTGCTTGACAAACGGCGACGGCGGACAGCGATAGCATCGACGACGACGGAAAGTGGCAGCGATAGCAATGGCACACTGGGTCTGGCTCTTGATACCATGTTAGAAAACTAAGACATTTTTATTCATACATAAAAGAGAGAGTGATTAACAAGGTTATGGTATTATATATATATATATATATATATATATATATATATATATATATATATATATATATATATATATAATACCATGACATAATACAATGACACAATACAACCCACCTTCTTAAGTTGGGTACACACTCACAAAACATAAAACAACAACATAAACTTAATACATTTCAACAATCATGATGAATAGGATAATCCTAGATACAATATAATCATGATAAATAGGGTAACCCTTGACACACTATAATGATGATAAAATAGGATAAATATACTAACAAGTGGTTTCAAAGAACTTCGCAGCTAATCATACAATTCATATTGTACAAGTTTAAATTGAGCAATTTAAAATGATGCAGAAATGAACATGAATAAAATAAAATAGTCTGTACACAATTTCAATGATGGAGCCACCATAGCAATGAGGTCACAACTATAAGGTGCACTCTATGTTGACATACTTGCTCCTCGATCTTAGTGGCCATTGCAGCCCAGGAGAAAATAACTGGACAACAACCCAGCAAGAGGTGCTTGCCGTTAGAGGAATAATTGACATCTCCACATACCAAGCAATGGCAAAGATAATCCCCTTAAATCTTAAAACCTGTCATTATGAAAAGATCCATCAAGTGTGGGGCCAAGATGAAAAATCTAATATCTCAGCACCAAATAACAATGTCCCAAATGTCTTGTCTATATACAGAAAGCAGAACCATGACGATGTTCGGACGTACATCAACTTTATTTCTAAATATTGCATAAGAAATGAGAAGGAAGTACCTATTGCAACTATTCTCTCTGGTGAATTTGGTTACATCCACATACCTAAATAAGGAAAGATACAAAAGTATAAGAAATTCTCAAGAACTAAAGATCACAAAACCAAATTAAAGTGGAGAAAAAAAAGAGATCACAACATTTAATGTGGCGTGCCAATCTCACCGAAGATCTGATAAAAACATCATTAAAAGACAATGAAAAACTCAAAGAAACAAGAAAAACTAGCAGAACCAAATGAACTCTATAGCAGAATGTTGTGCTGAGAAGGTTCTAGCATTTCTTTTCAACCATATACACCAACGAAATGCAGCCTAAGAACAATGACAGATTTCTGGCCTCTTTGATCTTATTATCAAATCCTATGAATTTTACACATAGGAACTTTTGAAGAACGTGGGACAAACCCAGTGTTCATCAAAAAATCTGTTAGATATATTATATCTTTTATCTTTTAGTTAGTTTGTTATTATTTCTCATTTGTATTTTGGACTTAACCCATATTTCTTCTATTATAAATAGAGAACCCTATGTGTGTATTTTATACAAGGGAGATTAATCCAAATATAGTTTTTCACTATATTCAACAACATCAAACTAGTTATTTTAGAGAAATAAGCTAATGGGACCAACGCTAGAACAAGAGAATGATTTATCATTATGTATCCCTTTAAGTAATCAAGAGTTTGACTAACTTGGCTTCAGTAGGCGGAGGTACTTATAGGCCAAGTTATGAAATTTGGATTTGCTTTGACAAATTTCTCTATAAACACTTCTAAGAAAGAAAAAAAACGAAGCCAAAACTACATTAGCTTCTCCATAATTTGTACAAGTTCTCGCATATATCTTTCCCAAATCTTCATTTTTTAACCTATTCATTAATTAATGTTAGCTTATAGAGAAGCTTATTTCATTTTCTGGTTTTTTTCTGCTAAAATTTCTTATGGAATAAAAGAACAAGTGAGTAGCAATTTTGGTGAAATATAGGTTAAGACAGACTTGTAGAAGACAATAAAGATGTATGCAGTGCTTCAAATCCCAAATTGCATAGGGGCCAGCCCCAATGATGAAGACAGTACAAGGGATTACATAGAATTGTGGATTTAAACCACCAATTTTGCACATTATAAAAATATTTAAACTACCAAAACAAAATCAGACCCAAACTAAAAAGGATTAAAGTATTGGTAACGTGAATCACCTGTTCAGTGGAACCACCAAGAATTTAATTCTGCATGGCATAATATTGGGGAGCCAACTCGGTTAACCATAGGTAATCAACTCTTGTTAAATTTCGGACATACTTGTTATTAGTTTGGACCAATTCGTTGAATATCACACACTCTGGTTTTTTCCGGAATAACACAGAAGAAGGGTGGATCTGCACCACCTGACCACTTGCCAAAGCCCTGCCATACAACTAAGCAATAAGAGACCTCTAATAGCAAAATAAATTACATATGCAGTTAAGGATTCCAGTTAGAGTCAGAATTCCAAAAAACAATTTCAAACTTAAAAGACCAGAGTTTGACCTAATTACAAGTTGGGATTGAAAGCATGCCACAAAGACAGGACAGCCAAGAATTTCTAACTTGAATTAGATACCTGTATGTCCCCTCTGGCTGCTTTACAGCTGCATTGAGGAAAAATGAAGCAGCTAGGCATCTGCGGAATTGAAGCATATCATCTCCACAAGAAGAAAGATTAAGACCCATTTGTTCAACATGTCCCTTAATCTGCCTGAAAAAAAAATAATTTGCAAATGTGAAAGCATAAATGTCTGGACTAGATTACATTAGAAACAAATGTCATGAAATCTTGATATTTAGCTTAACATGATAAAATTACTTGTGAATGTCACGAGCATGTCTAAGAGACCGGCTATTAATATAATTTTCTTTGCACCATTTTCTAAAAACCTTTTCCGTCTTTGCTATACCCATCTCCATTGATCTCTTCTCCAAGAAATCATTACATGCTCGATACACATTAATCAAAGTGATGTGGTCTCCCTCTGGACTTGAAAAGCATTTAGTTGCAGTTCTTGCCTGGTAAAATATGAGAGAAACCAGTAAACAAAATAATTTTAGATAAATACTAAGAGGGAACAGAAGTATATGAAAATATATGAAAACCAAAACCTTCACATAGTCAGTCAACTTCGTACGTTAAAATCAGTAAAATATGATATTCATAAATATTTTGTTAAATAGTTAATAGAGAGATACACTAGTACTATATATATATATAATCACTGACCATCTTTATGTTATGTTTCATCATAACATCAAAATATAATATAATAGGAATACAGTAGGAGTTCAGTCCTCAAACCTCTTCTAACTTGTCACGAGGAGTATAAAATATGGATTCCACAGACAGCAGAGCTACAGTTATCAACATCTCCTCCAAGCAGTTAAACTCACTAGCTAAAATAAGTGCTTTGGAATAAATGGGATCCAAGGGCAGTCGAGCCATTTGATGTCCTACAGGATCAGATAGTAGACATTCATCTGTTAGGGCACCCAACAAAAATAGCTCCTCCAATGATTTTGTAATAGCTGCCCTGTTCCAACAAGGGATAAGCACAAGCTTTGAGTAACATTTTGCCAGGTCAAAATACTTTTAAAAATTATATAAGTGAAAACAAATACATGGAGTAAAATTATCAATTTGATACAGCAAGATCCCAAAACTGCTATAGCAAGATAGTGGATAGCATGATGGCTGCCATACTATATAAACAAAATAAATACTTCAATTAACAAATAAGAATGGTTAAAACTAAAAACTATCCAGACATATGGTTTTGTTGATCATGGTCCATGTAATGGGTTCTTGTAGATGTGGTCCCTGATTCTTCTGCATTACTTATTTAGTGGATGAATATATTCCCAAAAGTAGAGGGAATAATATACGTAACATTTTATTAATTTTTGGTTTAAATGTCATACCTTCGTATCATTTTGGTATATGAATAATATGTAGCTACTCCTTTAATAACTTAATTTTTCAAGATAAAGAGAATTTATCAACTCAAAACATGGAATCACATAAATATCCAAACATGCAAATGTAGGGAAACTGCCAGACCAAAATTCTGGAAGGTTCTCCTACCTTGAAGGCTTCTCAATAAAATCAAACCCTAGTATGTCATCGACACCCAGAGCTTTAAGCTGCAAAATAACATTAGAAAGGTTGCACCGCTTAATCTCTGGCATTGTTGAGTCCTCAAGTTTGTCAAATTCTTTTTCAGGATATAGACGGAAGCATTTTCCAGGTCCTTCACGCCCTGCACGCCCACTAATACCCAAAAAGGCAATGTTAGTAATCAATTTGTACTTCTATTCAAGTAAAATTCATCAAATATATATTAAATTTATGAAGATAATGTTAGCTGAAATTAACTATGAAAACATACCAATGATTTCAAAACAACCAAAACAAGATTTAATCACGGAAAACATAAAATAAGTCATAATTCAAGAATGAGCAATTGTATAAATAAAAATATTCACAAATTAAAATATTTCATGAAAGGGATGATACTTTACATTACAGGTTTATTCTTTTCCTATAAGATATATTGAAAGGTTTATTATCTTCCGCTTTAACCAATAAACAAAATTTAAAGCAGTCAAGCACATGCAAGCATACTAATTTCAAATAAATAATAAATACTAGAAAAATTGATGGTAGATTCACATCTAAAAAGTCCTTGTCATGCAATACCGTGTTTCCCTCAAGAAATCCAGAGATCTCAATTACAAAACTCAATCGAAAATACAGAAGGAAGTCATTCTCAGTCAAATTGAGTCAAACTTCATTTCCACTAACCAAATTAATTCAACCATTATTTACAAACCACAATTAAGCATTAAACAGACTGAAACATAATCTAGCACCACCTTCTTTGCAGAGCCTGGGACTTGGATGTAGGCACTATAATCAAGGATTCCATGCCTTTTCCAGGGTCATAGGAACGTGCTTTAACAAATCCAGGATCAATTACATATTTGATTCCGGGAATTGTTACTGATGTCTCAGCAATATTAGTTGCCAATATCACCTTCAAAAACAACAAAGAGATAAGTATAATAACGCTAAAAAAGGTAATAAATATAAATCTCAAGAGTTTATTCTAACTCTATATAAGTTTGCATTATATAGGTGGTGTTCAAGTTCAAAATTACAAACTCTTCAATGTATTATCTGTAGGAACTATAGCAAGGCAATTGACTTATTTTTTAAAACAGTAACAGTGTTAGTTGAGAGAAATAAAGCATCAGCAGTAGTAGAGGTGATGACTAAGATGATAGTAGTTGCAGTGGATGCAATTGTAAGGTGATGGGTTCAGTAATACATATTGTTGGTTGGTAAACACAACTACTTCACCCTCAGTGTGACTGCTAGTAAAAGTGGATTGTGGTAAAAATAAGAGAAGCAGTAAATGACAATGTTGCAAGAAGATGACATTACTACATAAACGGGAAACACAGGAGCTGGATCATGTTCAGAGTGCATAGTGTTGTTTGCTTGCTCATGCTAATCAATTATTAATGATCAATACACAAATCATGTGTGCAAAACAACTGTTAGAATATTTATCCTATTTTATCATCATTATAGTGTGTCAAGGGTTACCCTATTTATCATGATTATATTGTGTCTAGGATTACCCTATTTATCATGATTATATTGTGTCTAGGATTATCCTATTTATCATGATTATATTGTGTCTAGGGTTACCCTATTTATCATGATTATATTGTGTCTAGGATTACCCTATTTATCATGATTATATTGTGTCTAGGATTACCCTATTTATCATGATTATATTGTGTCTAGGGTTACCCTATTTATCATGTACTTGTGTATCAATTTATTCATATAAATAGAAGATTGTGAGAAGGATCAATTAAGCCCTCTAAAAATCTTAAGTTGGTATCACAGGTTCTGATCCTGGGTTATGGGCCCACCACGCTTCCGCTATTTATCATATGCGCATCTCCTAAACCTACTGGAACTCAATAATAACCGGCATTTATTTTAAATTTGTCAACATAATCAATTTGTCAACATAATCAGAGAAAATGAAGGTGTTTCAACAGGAAATACAACTGCTTCAAAATAAAATAAAATAGTTTTAGAAATAGGTAATCAAAAAATTTTTACCATTTTATTTAATTCTACCATCAGCATATGTTAATTAGATCAAACATGTGGCTAGTGTACCTTGCGAAACCCAGATGGAGCTGGTGCAAAGACCCGCATCTGCTGCTCAGATGGAAGAGCGGCAAATATAGGTACAATTAAAAGCTTCTGATTTTCTTGAGGTAATTGTGGGAGTTTCTCATTGATAAGCCTCTCAACAGATTCAATCTCTTCTTGCCCAGTCAGAAATACTAGTATATCACCAGGACCCTCCTCTAAATGAATCTATGTAATCAAAGACATATATGAATTTAAGTTTAAGCAGCAATTACATGAACTTTATTTTCCATTCATCATGACAACTTTAAGTATATTGAAATACATGGACTAAATAAACCAAAAACCTGGAATATTGTTATCAAGGAAGCATCCAAATAATCTGTCTCTGCAATGCGAGTATAAAATATATCAACAGGAAACTGTCTCCCTTGTATGTGAACAGCTTTTGCACCACCAAAGTATTCAGAGAAAGCCCGAGCATCAAGACTTGCAGACATGATGATTAACTTCAATGGTGCATACTTCTCATGGCGGGGCATCTTATGAAAACGGCCACTCTGACCATCAGTGACAGAACTTGACCGGGCTAGTTGTACCTTCTTTAGCAAACCCATCAAGACATCAGTGTGAACAGTCCTCTCATGTGCCTCGTCAACAATTATAACAGAATACTTAGAAAGATATGGATCCAACAATGCTTCCCTGTAAGCGCAATAGAATGTATATCAACACTGCTATTCTCATAAAATCATGGTAAACAAGATACTTTAATTCAAAACCTTTTTTAGCAGTTCCAAATATATAGCCATATTAATTCCACAATCCCATCTCAGTAAGAGGGGATGGTAAACCAAATCACAAATCCTGAAATCCCACCAACTTCACACAGATAAAAAGAAAAAGAAAAATTTTCATCTAAGTATAATATCTTCTGTTTTTTATACGAAAAATCAAAAGACTCTGTTTTGATTGGTAAACTTTAGGGAAAAGACAAAAAAGCAATTCATGCTATTCAAAATGAGTACCTCAAAAGCAAACCGTCTGTCATGTACTTGATCCTTGTTGAGCCAGAAGTAGTGTCATCAAATCTAACCGAATACCCAACCTTCTGACCCAACTCAACACCACACTCCTCAGCAACTCTTTTTGCGACAGTGACAGCAGCTACACGTCTAGGTTGTGTTATCCCAATAACCCTTCCATCGCGGCACAATCCAGCATCAAGCAGAAACTGTGGAATTTCTACACAGAACAACATAACATTGTGAAATCCACTATCCTAAAACCATTTATCCTGAAAACCTAGATTAAACACAGTCACTCGACAAGAATAAAGGTAACCTACGAGTAGTCTTTCCACTTCCAGTTTCACCAACAATAATCAACACGTCGTTCTTCCGAACCTCTTTAACCAGTCTTTTCTCAACTACAACAAATATAAACAATGTTAACACTGATACTTTCATTCTGTAATTATTCTAATTATTACACATTGCCAAGTTGAAATTAAAATATTAACACCTAAAAGATTAAGGCAATAGATAAATACCTGAAGCAATCGGAAGGGACTTCTTCTGTTGCATTATCTTCTGCCTCCTGCATAGGAACATATAACAAATATTGAATCACAAATTGAAAGGTTAGTATTTACTTTTTCGTTCTGAAGTGATTCTGAAACCCTAACAGGGTCTACGAGAGTACCGAGCGGAAAATTGCGTTTGACGATTGGGGAAGTTTCCCCGATGCACTGAAGGCATGGTGGCGGCAACTGATGCACGAAAGCAACAAAACAAGAAATAATACTATACAACAATGTCAAAGAACTTGAAAATAAAACCACACTCGTGAGGTTTTTCTTCTTAATTAAGGTTACTTGTTAATAAACTTTTAACACGAAAGCTTGTTTAAATTGAACTAGTTTCAAACCCGATCAATTTTTTTCTTTTGCATATTTATATTGAAATTGGACATTGATATTAATTTTGAAATATTAAATTAGAAAAAATATTTGAGCTATATTAATTATATCATTAATAAAGTATTTTTATAATTTGTTTTATATATTATTATTACTTTAATTTTATTAGTAATATATTTTACTTGATATTGTATATAGTATGATAAATAATTCTAATAAAAAAACAATATTTAATTTGTCATATTGTATTTAAAAAACAATTTAAAGTTTGATTAAATATTCTAATATTGAATACTATATTTAGATTATTTAAAGAGGATAGTTGTATTGTATCATTTTGTTTTAGAAATATCTAAATAGTTTCTATATTTTAATATTTTTTAAACATTATCGTGTGCATTGATTATTTTATTGAAAATAATATTATGATATACCGTTGAAAACACGTGAATTATGTTTATGAGGTTATTTTTTTATAATAACAAAAAATAATAAAATTATAACTATAAAAATAAAGATAAATCAAGTTTATAATAAAAATAATAATTTTTTATTTATATTTGTAGGAATATTTTTACTATAATTAGTTATTTTAATTTTAAAAAAGTTACTTAGTGTCAAATCTCATTAAAACGCACCCAAAATCCTCTACGCGGACGGCAGGTGTCAAGCCACGAGGATTAGAAAATCAGATAGTGGAATGCAGGTGTCAGCATGAGAGCGGACGTTCGTTTTAAACAAAAAACTGATTTTCTGAAAAACCTCTTCTCACTCTCTTCTGCATGCATCTTCTTCCCAAACTCTGAACTTTCATTTTTCTCCTCCTTCTCACTAGAAATTCTATCTTCTCTCTAAGAAAACTCACCCTATCTCTTCTCCGATCTTTATTCAGACACCGTAGGAACACTCCCGGCGTCCTAAGCTTCAATTTGAACCGAACAGTTTCGAGTTCTGAAACTGGTAAGTTTCCTTCCCCTTAGTCGTTCGTTCTTGTGAACATACAAACCAAGTTCTGGTTGTATGAGTCCCTGGTTTAATTCTGAACCCTTTTGGTCTGTTGTTTGATTTTGGTTTGAAGAGTAGTTGAGCATTGAGGGTAGAAGGAATCTTAGTTTGGCAAACCGAGTTGCGGTCTGTAGGACGTTCGTTCACGTTAGAGGTAAGGGAAGCTTATTCAATTTAATTCGTATGCTTTTACTGTGATGCATGGACATTTTGTGAGTTGTATGAAGCATGACTTTGTGATATATGATTATTTGATATATGATAATGATTATGAGCTGATGTATGAGTAATATGAAATGTGCTTTGATATGAATGTATGAAATTATGAAGTATGTACTGAGAAATGAGTTTGAATATAAATAAATTCTGAATATGAAATTCCTCTAAGATATTGAACGTTCGGCATTGAACGGTCCTTGACCGTTCGGTGTTTCTAGTAAACTTCTTTGAAATTGAATTCTTCCATTTGGGAAGAATTCTAGTTGAGGACAAGCGCCTTCTTGTAATAGTACTACGGTTAAGCGTTCGACCAATCGTAGATGCAGCTGAGTGTTACGTGTTGAACTGAAAATCTCGTAAACTTGTATTTGTATATTTAGTTATTTCCTAAACATTGTTCCCATCGTATCTTATTATATTATTATTAATATTTCTATTATAAGTTTAATTAGTAATAGGCCTCACCCCAAGCTCTCGTAATGAGTGGCACTCGATCTTATACCGAGCGTTTGTACTCGTCTCTGAGTGATCAACTTTGATAAAACAGCGTTCGTCCAATTTCAGTAAAATCTCCTTACAGTGATCGGTCATTGACATGCATTAGGTTTTTGTATATGAATTATTCTACGTATAGTTCTTTAACGTCTTGATACATCTATATTCATTTTCTCTGATCTAAAGTTTCTGAAATTAATCTATTCTTTGAAGTGTTGGTTGTAGTCACAAGAGTCGGTTCATTTAACTGATTCAAGTGATTAAGGTTCGTCATATATTGCTTAAATTATACCCAGTCTATTTCTTAAATCTAACAGTAATCCTTTAGGTTTTATTCTAATTTCCGGAACGGGAAATTTCTCGGTCTCGTCCCTATTGTTCATCTCGTTTTGAAGGGGGTTGAACGTTCGGTATTTTACATTCTTAGAACCTGTGATAAAAAATGACTTTAAAGTGAAGAATTATAAAAGATGAAGAGTATATGAGATGAATAAAAGGTTGTGGATTTTGAACGAGCGTTCCGGGGAGGAACGACTCTTGGGTGAATATTGAATTTGTAAAGTATGAAAGTGGCAATGCTTAGCTGGCGATTCATCCTGATGTTCCGTGAGTACTCGTCCTCACGTAGAGGAGGGTAGATCATTTGTGGGAACGACATGAGTACCTAGTCCTTAGGGGTACTTTGGACATATAGGACTAACCTCGGATGGCAGCTGATGAGAGTATTCCAGTTACTACATCACCTGGGTGCACGAACGTCGTAGCTACACAGATTTCATACAGTCCGGACAGTCAGTCTAGTAGTAGGCCTTGCTTGAAGCGTATTGTTAACTTTATCTGTGTGTTGATGGTATGAATTGTTTGATTTGTAACTGAATTAAATTATATAAGCTTACCCTGTGTGTTTTCTTGTGTTGTCTCGTCTTGTACGTTCGTCTTGTCGTTGCAATGATCATCCGTGTGGATGTGAGCAGAAGGAGACACGTCGCTGGAAGAGGCGTTGGCAGAAGAGAACTTGGTAGAAGTAGAAGTGAAGACCGAACAATAGGACGTTCGGTTAGTAGTTAGTTATTTTGTAAGGTGGTCGTTCGATCACCCTTTTGCTTTCGTTTGGTATAACCGTTCGGTGTTGATTTTTGTAAACCGTTCGGTCAAATATTTCTTATCTGGTGTAGTTAAGTTTGTGGTTCTATGTAAGGCCGTTCGGCCAAAACCGTACGCTCTTTTTACTGTTAAGACTGATCTGAGTTATTGTTAATTGTATTATTCTATTATATGGTTCATTGCTATATTTTTTGGATGTTACATTTAGTTTTAAAAAACAATCAAACAAACAAAAAGTTAGGTAAAATTAATAAATTAATTATTTTAATTTTAAAAAAGTTATTTAGTTTTAAAAAACAATCAAACAATCAAAAGTTAGTTAAAATTAATAAATTAATTATTTTAATTTTAAAAGTAGTTATTACGTGACAAATTAAAAAAACAAAATATGAACACTAAAAGGGTGAATCACCTTTGTATAGTGGTGCAAGTTAATCTTTTGGTGGGATAGTTATTCTCAATTTTTAACATGATTTTGTGTTGGAGAATCTATGTCTACATAAATCACGTATTGGATAACGATGAGAAAGCTTAACACTTTATAAAATATAAAACTTATAAATTTATTGTTTTAAGGTTTTAGGTTATAGGTGATGTCAATCCTTTACATGGATTGGGTTCAAGTCTTATTGATATTGTGTTTCTTTGATGAATTTTCTTTTTGAAAGACTATCAAAGTGACATCAAAGCTCTTTAAGATTGTATTTACTTACTCGATGGAGGGAAATACAAATATTATTACTTTAAAAAACCTTTAACACCACGAGTACGAGACAACCTGAAAAAGCCTCTAACAGTATGACCACAGGAGGGAAACTCAACTAGTGTGGCAACACGGCAAGGCAAAACACTTAACAAACTTGACCAATATGGGGTTTAACATGAAAATACTAAGTTCAGCTCGGCAAGGTTGAACAAAGAGCTTATCAATTTTCTTTTTCTATTTTTTACCCATGGAGTTTTTACAATAACAATTTGATTTAATGTTTTGGTAGATTCTTTTTTTGTCTAGAATCTCAAATAGGCCCCTTAGTTATTATTCGGTGTCTTAATTGAGTCCTTATTTTTGAAAAATTGAAACAAATAGAGGCTTGTCGTTAGTTTGGACAAATAATATTTAAGAGGCTATTACCTGGCTTGATTAAGATTCTTACTTTTTGATATACCATTAACATCATTGCTAGTATTGAGGTAAGGTACCTCATTTTCATGGATTACACAACATAGTATACTTTGATGAAATTCGACCCTTAAACAGTTATCAAGAGAGCCAAACAGTAGACTGGATATAACATACCTTCATTCATTCAAGATAGTCAAATACATTGTTATTTGAGTTTTGATTCACAAACTTTCTTTAACACCTATTGCATCCTAACAAAACGAATATATCAGCAAAACTTGTGTTTCAATTTTCAACATATCTTGCCCAAACGAGAAGGTTTAGCTTAGGCAAAAATACTATCAACATGCCACATAAGGGTATCTTAAACCACGTTTATCCAATTTGACGGCAAACCTCTATTTGTTTCAATTTTTCAAAAATAAAGACCAATTGAGACACCAAATAACTAAGAAACCTATTTGAGATTCTAAACGAAAAAAAGAACTTACCCAAACATTAAACCTAAAATTTTTGTTAATGTTTTTATCAATGTAATTTATTATTGAATCCCTATGCTTGCATGTATAGGAGAAAGAAAAAGTTAAAATGGCTGTATAAGTAGATATTTCAGAAACATATTATACTAAGTAATTTGAGCGCTTTGTATATAATTATACATACATAACTATATAGATACAGTAACAGTTAAAATAAATTATAATTATTGAAAAAAAATATTATAAGTAGTATTATGTAAATGATTTTTTTTTATCATAAACAATTATTTGGATTAAAAAATAGATATTAAAATGATAAAATTCAAAAATATTTTTTTTATTAATAATTATTTGAATTGAAAAAATAAAAAAAATTGAAAAAAAAATCAAATAGATCTATCTCTTTGTCTTTATATACAGTTTATAAATTTATTTATTTTTCCCTTAAATGAGAAATAGAAAATCAACCAAACTAAATTCATTAGTAAAATACATTATATTCGTTTTTTATATTTATTATTTACTCAAATGTTTAATATTTATAAGTTTATGATTGTAATTATGTAATATTTGTTAACCTGGTAACAAATAATATATATAGAGTGTAACATCCGAATTATTATAGCATTAAACTATAATAGAGTTCTTACATCATTGATACAATAGAACAGTTGATAGGAGGAGGAATAACAATTTTCTTCATTATTATACAAACTCTCACTCAAATTTCAAACTAAATACAATTCACGCTTAAAACAAAGACTATAAATATAAGTCTCATTCTTATAACTAAGCTTCCGTCGATCCTCCATCTAATGCTTGCTCCACCGGCATATCACCAACTTCTGCTCCTATCCACCGGATGATCATCGCCAAACAAAAATACATAACACAAAAGAACAACCACACAACAAACAAAACAAGGGTGAGCTAATGCATCATAAAAAGTTATAGTAATTTAAAGGTTTAATAGGTTCGGAGGTCCCTATATTTGTGGGTTCATTTCAATTGGGTCCTCCAATTTTGAAAGTGATCAATTTGGTCCCTAATTTAACAAAATTGAGTCAATAATACCATTTCCGTTAAATGCAATGGACGACATTAACTTTTTAAACATGTGGTATGTTGAAGCATCCTTCAAATAAAACTGTGCAACCTGCAAATAAAAGGATGCCTCAACATGCCACATGTTTAAAAAGTTAACGCCGTCCATTACATTTAACGGAAAGGGTATTATTGACTCAATTTTGTTAAATTAGGGACCAAATTGATCACTTTCAAAATTGGAGGACCCAATTGAAACGAACCCACAAATATAAGGACCTTCGAACCTATTAAACCTAATTTAAATTAATAACCAAATTTCCAACTTACAAGTTAAATTACTCAATAATACAATAAACATACCATACTCATCGTAAACTCACTCATCCGGATAATCGTATGAATATTGAACTCTTAGCTAGTTCTACACTTACAGTGGTACTTTACTCAGCTACATCCTATCCTACTCTGTCCCCCAAACTGGATCTTCGGATATGAATGTACTTATTCGCTAGCTCAATTATTCTATCCTACTATGTTCCCTAAGTTGGAACTTCAGATATGAATACCACCACTGAAGCTACATCCTTCCTACTCTATCCACCCCATTGTGGATCTTCGATAAGGATTTCCCACTCTCCACTACATAGCTTTCTCTCTAGGTGAGATCGAGACTATTGAGAGCATAAGAATGAACCACTAAATCGGAGTTCCTATATTCATACGTACAGTACTTAACACAAAATCAACAAGGAGTTCCTCCTTGGAACTCTAAAATACACATGTCAACATATTATCATCTTTAGTCATATCTCAAGAAAATAACTCTTACATACTCAGACATTTCACATCCTCACAAAAAACATCACTTATTAACACATAACTCTTTATGGTCTATTAATTCGAACCCTTAAGTAGTTCAAATAGCTTGGATACCCTCACCATTGGTTCCGAAAGGGTCAAAACCCCCCATATCGACCTAAAGAACGTCCAAAACGGACATCAAAAACTCCCAAAACGTCAAAAACATCAAAAACACTAAATTTGTCACGCATAACTTGCTCCAACGAATTGACTCATTCCCTCAAGCGAATTTACCATTCCAAAATCACGAAAATTCACTTTCCAGCTATACCGACTATTCTTTTCATCATACAGACTTTCTAGACGTCCAAAAACTCATCTCCTATCAACAACCCATATTCATCCAAATCTTATAAACATCTAAACTAAACATATAAATAAAAGGCAGCGGATAAATAGTACAATCCAAAATTTCCTATCAAAAACCTAGTCTCCTTTTAAATCCATAAACAGATTCAAAATCTTCGATCTATACGTATACCTAAAAAAAAACTTCCACCGATTCAAAATACTTAATACGAACAAGATCTCTTCAAAATTATCAAACAGAAGCATATCCCAATTCCAAACCGTACATCAATTCAAAAGATATAACAGAAGCAGAATTTCATTCTAAAATCATAAAGAAGATCAAAATCCTAAACATATACTCAATTTAAGATCATACAGAAACAAAAAGACTCAAGGTTAGCTCCCCTTACGGTTTTCTCCTTAGCTAGCCTTTCGAAAACACTTTGCGAACGTTCCCCAGACTCAAATCACAGCTATAAAGTCCCTCTGCTCCAAAACCTTCGTGCTCTAGCCTCTGGTTCAACTTAGGAACCATTCCAACCCCTGGGACGTCCTTAAATAGCCAAAAATTTGGCCAAAAACGCGTTTAAACAGTCAAAAACGTGTTCACTCACTGGGACAACTTTGTCAGTCCGGTTGAACTCCTTCCCAATGTCAGAATTACGCGTATGAGTACTCGAATTGAAGCTATTCGAGTCTACTTTCTAATGGAGAAAGAATCAACTTAAGATCTAATTTATAAAAAAATTATAATTGAAATACTAAACCTTATCAAAGTCGACAGAATTATATTTTGTACTATACTTTGTACTTTTGTTACAACTTGTTACATTTTGAGTTTCTTAGTCTCCTAATGACCCAAAACTTACTTTTTTTTTTCTAATTTTCAGGGTCTTACATAGAGAGAGGATTGTTTTTATATATATGTTTTAATTTTATCTTTTACATAACTGTTATTTTATATATTTTTACTTTTACTTTTTAAATAATGATTAATTTAAATTTAATTAATTTTTAAAATTAAAATACTTGTTTTATAATTTTATTTAATTAATTATGTACTCCCATTATTTATTTAAAATAAATTATTTTTTAATTAAATTAATTATGTACACTAGGAAAAGAAGCATATGTTTCGAGCAACATTGTTTAAAAACCAACCCAAAACAGAAGCCCGTGTAGGTTTTGTAGATAAATACAGGAGGCATTCATTCAGTACTTTGGTCCTTCTTTTCCTTTAGCTACACAATTTTTCTTCTCTCTCAACCCTTCGAAAAGTTCACTCAGATTTCAAAGGTAATTTCTCTCGTTCCAACATCGATTTTACATTTGCCCTTTTGTGCGGTTTCATTCGGAGGGGAATTTCATTTCACGATTTGCAAATGTTACTTTGATCGAATCAAATAGTTTCTGGGTATGTATTTGATAATGTTTGTCTCTGTTTAATATCTTTATCTGTTGATTTAGTTTTTGTCTCGGAAGAATGTCTGCTTCTGTTAAGTTTCTCAAACTTAATCTGCGGTTGTTTTGGGGGTGAAGGAGTATACGAGGGCATGAGTTTAAGATTTCATTTCTTTATTTTTTATTCTGTTGCATAACAGTCTTGTTGCACTGGTAGTTCTTTTTAGGGTTTTGAAGAATTCATTTTCATCCTGTGCTGTATTTTCTTTTACCTTTTTGTATGACTTTCATTTACTTGTGTACTCTGTATTGCATTGTCTTTTTTCTGTATGTTCTGTTGAACTGTGGCAAATGATCGGATTCTTAAGTGGGTTTTAAAATTTCTACTTTGTATTTTGTAGTAGTTATTTAGGGCTGGTCTTACAATTGGCCAAACTTAATTTTTCAGTTTAATTTGTTGAGTCGATTATTTACTAAATTGTATTTTTTTCTTTTTATTTTGGATTAAAATATCCTTTTCTGTTTGGTTATTATTGTTTTTAATCACAAGTAAAGAATACTATTGCAATCCTAACCAGGTCAGCACTACACTGCGTACCAATTTTATGCAGCATTCTTAATACAATTAATAGAAAAAAGAAATACAATGTGGGGGAACCAAAACCCTTGGTTTAGCTCACCCAATTTTGGGCTAACCAATTCTTTTCCAGCCAAACCATTATTGATTGCCTTTGAATTTTTGTCTTAAACTTTTTTCATGCATTTTCTTCTATTTACGTAAAATATAATGGATACCCAGTCATTTAATGGAAATAATATAAATATTCTACTTGTATCTTATCTCACATATTTACTATCAAATATATTATATGTATCCAATAAATAGGATTAGAAGTGGTGAATGAAGGGTCAGCAGCAGATAATATTGAAGAAAAAGAATTCTGCTTCAGTTGAATTTTGTATGAAGTTATTTCTTGAAATATTGTTTGAGCTGATTGAACATAAAAGTTATCGTAGTATCATAAAACTAGGGTAAGTAGTTCCAAACTTTCTAGGCTCCATTAAAGCCATATTTGTAGTCAATGTAGGACCAAGTACCTTCTTGAGGCTGCAATTATGGTGCATTAGGGTGACTGCAATTAAGGTGGCTTTCCAACAATAGCACCTGCTATTTTATTACTTACATCTCAACACAATCATGGTCTTTACTTTAGTACAAGTGATTGTAATTTTGCCCTTATTCCATGTTTCAATTCCAATGGGCTTTACACATTATCATAATTTCTATATGCACATTTTGTCCTCATTTATCCACAGTTTTTAGGTCAAACGGTTGTGACCATTGGCACTGTTTTCTTTTTATTCTCAGCGAGCCTCTTTAGTTGAAACGTTATTGCCTTTTCTGGTTTGTGAAAAATCAATCTGTTTAAGTCATTCATTTTGGCTTTCTTGTCTTCACTGGATGTAGTAAAGTTTTCCTTTAGAATCCTGTGCAGAGTGCCTATGCAATATGGATCAAGAAGATGGGAAGATTGACCCAGTTCATCCTACTTATGTGTCTTCTAATCCTCCCGCATCAGGGAAAGATGAGATGCTGGGCATTGAGAATTCTCTGTCATCTGGAAAGGATGATATGCTGGGTACTGAGAATCCTCCATCTTCAAGAAAAGAGGCTGTGATGGGTAATGAGTATCCTCCAAAAGTGTCGTCTAATTCTATGTCATTAGAAAAAGATGGTATAGTGGGCACTGTAAATCCTGCGGAAGTGTCTTCCAACGCTATACCTTTGATAAAAGATGGTATGATGAGCTCTGATAATCCTCTGTTATCTGGAAAAGATTGTGAGAAGTGTGCTGAGAATCCTCCTGAATTGTCTTCTAATTCTCCATCGTCAGGAAAAAATGGCATAATGGGCACTGCGAATTCTCTGTCATCGGGAAAACATGATATATTGACCACTGAGAATCTTCCTGAAGTAACTTTTGGTCTTCCTTCTTCTGGAAAAGATGATGGAAAGAAGGATATTGATTCTCCTGAAGGAACTAGTATATCAGATTTGAGTGACAAGAATACCCCGCAATCATTGAAGGCAAAATCTAGTATTGTTAAGAAATCTCAAACTGGTAAGCTTAAGGGGAAGAAGAGCAATGTTTCTCAAAAGATTAATAAAAAAAGAAGAATTACGACTTCTAAAAAAGTGGTGGATAATGCTGGTGAGAAACAAGTTTCAGACGTTAGTGAGCTCAAGGAAATTAATGATGAACCATCTAAGGGTAAGGGTGAGGAGGCTGAAAATAAAATAAAAGAAAGCCAAAATAAGAGCACTGCCGACAAAAGTCCGAAGGAAGAGTCAGACAGTAGCCAACTGAAGGTTACTGATCCTCCTGAAGGATCTAGTAAACCAGAGTTGAGTAACAAGAATACTCCACAATCATTGAAGGCAAAATCTAAAATTGTTAAGAAATCTCAGGCTGGTAAACTCAAGGCTAAGAAGAACAGTGGCACTCAGCAGATTCATGGCAAAAGAAGAATTAGTATTTCCAAAGACGTGTTGGATAATGTAGATGAGAAACAAATTTCAGACAGTAGCCACCTGAAGGAAACTGATAATGAACCACCGACGGGGAAGAGTCGGGAGGTTGAAAAGAAAGTAACAGAAAGCCAAAACAGGAGCACCAATGGCAAAATTCGTAGGGAGAAGATCCGACAGGCTCGTAAAGATAAGGCTAGTCAGTTGGATAAGACTGAGCAAAATCTAGAGGGTGAAGAGAAGCATAGGGACTCAAGCAAGGGTTCTAGGAGTATAAGAAACAAAGTTAGGAGAAGTGACATGGAAAGGAGTCAAGTAAATGACAAGAAGGCTGAAAAGCTTGGTGGTTTCATCTTTATGTGCAATGCAAAGACAAAGCCTGATTGTTTTCGCTATCGAGTCATGGGTGTTTCGGCTGGTAAAAAGGATGATGTTTTACAAATCAGACCTGGGCTTAAGCTTTTTCTTTATGATTTTGATCTGAAGCTACTGTACGGTATTTACAAGGCTTCATCTTCTGGTGGCATGAAGCTTGAACCCAAAGCTTTTGGTGGCAAATTTCCTGCTCAGGTTACTTTCTTTCATTTTCCTGTCCAATTAGTCTGATGTTGTTTTGTATTTATCTGCTGATGGCTGACACCTTCAGGTGCGGTTCAAAATTGCTGGTGATTGTTTCCCACTACCCGAGAGCATTTTCAAAAAAGCCATCAAGGATAATTATAATGAAAAAAACAAGTTCAGAACCGAACTTACCGTTAGACAAGTAAGCATCAAACGTTACCTCCGGTGGCATGTCTGTATTTCTGTTTCTATTGTTTTTTATGATGAATGATATTTGAAATATTCTGTCAGGTGAGGAAGCTCACTCAACTTTTCCGACCAGTTGAAATTCGTTCAGCTGTGCGCCCTGTCCACTCCCAGCCAAAGTTAATAATTCGAGATAGGGAATCTCCCGACAATGTTAGGGGATCATGGTCCCGGTTGCAGAGGGAAAACTATAACGTGCAGTCTCTCAATAGGGATCATCAATTTGACCAACAAGAGGAAATTGCTCATGATCTGTTTGCAATGGAGAACAATCGAGCATATGGTCTACCAAGATATAGGAGTGTGGCTACAACATCTCATGTTAATCCTATGTTAGAATCTTATGATAGAGACTATCAACCCCGTCACCTGGAGCATGGCTACCCGAGAAATGTTCCTGCTCATGTAGAAAGTGTTCGGACTGATCATCTTTATTTAAATGACAGTAGGGATTCTCTGTTTTTGAACGAGAGTAGGGATCCTTATCATGTCTATCGCCATGGTGTTTCACCTCCTAGGGATGCATATTTGGGATCTTTAAGCAGGGAGGAAAACTCTTACTTGGTTGGGCGAAGACCTTTTGCTGGGACGGATAACTTGCCAAGGAGAGAGGCTGAACGAGATAGGCATTACCCAATCTACGCTGCACCTGATGCTTTGTCTGATCATCTTCGGCGGTCATATCATGGAGACAAGTTGGAAGCTTCACGCGCCCCAGTTTCTTCTCGTTACTCTTTTGCTGGTCCTTCATTTCGTCGCCGCTGACTTAATGTATTTCTGAATTCCTTGTTTTGTGACTCTTTATCTCTTGAAGTCTGGTGACTGACTGGTAGACATTTTAAAAGAAAACTGTATGCAAACGTACTTGAGCACTTCTGCATTTGGAAAATAATATCTGCCTGCTTAGATTTCAATCCTGATCAATATGCAGACTGTCAAAATATTCCCGACATTGTATGATAATTGCCTGCTGTAGAACGTTAACCGAAGGGCCAGTTTTGATAACAATTGGTGATTACTGGTTTGGTTTTGCGGCTAGTTACCATGTACTGCTTTAATGGATAGGAAAAAAAAGGCAAGCATCGTTTCACTTAATGTAGAAACTTAGACGACTCATGTTGCCGTATTTTGTTGGCCAGTAATTTGGGGAAATCATACATGAACAAAGAAATTTCTTTCAAACTCATGCATGCAATTGGATAACTGCTAGTTTCACTGTAACTACATCGGGAGCTAAAGGGTTTTGCATACTGTTCGACATTTGTCATCTTTTATTTGTCATTTCCTCTCTTTTCACTTATTTAACTGTGAACTAAATTGGGTTCTCGGACTATTGTACTAGAATAAAAAATTTATTAACCAAATAAGGGTAATAATTTACTCATCTCATTTGTGATGCTTCCAAACAATGCTGTTTCCAAAACAGTGTTCATAGTCCAGCAAGTAATGCCTGGAGGGCTAGCTATAAATTGATTTGTTTTAGAGAAATGGCCTTGTCTTCTATAGTTTTTTTTTACCAAAAGTAGTGTATTTTTTTTTTTAAATTCATCAAAATGGACACTTTATAAAAAGATTACGGTTGTGGGTAAGCTGTTAAAGCGATTGAGAAAAAAATCATAAAAAAAAAATCATTTTAAAACATTTTTAAAGTCGAAGGCATGTCATCCTAATGTTATTTCAATTTAAAATACATTAAACTAAAGTTATATCATCTGAGACTACAACCTAAAATTGTCTTATTTTAAAGTCTTGTCATTCTAATAGTACTTATTCAAAATGAAGTACAAAACTTACACGCATCCATATGTGTAATTTTTTAAAAATTGACCATTTTGATAAATTAAAAAACAAATACTGTAGTTTAATAAATAAATAAAAACCATCTTCTATAACCTAATAAATTAACCCTTCTCAACCATTGCTTAGTATACCAATATCCAACCTAAACATCAAACTTCCTTTCCTTTTTTTTTATTTAATAAAAAAATTTATTTGTTATTTACTCTATTTATCTTTTCTTTTTCTTTCACTCATTTATACTATTATGATAACACGCATGGACATACTTAATAGACAATTAGGGTCAGAATTTAATGAATATACAATAGTAGAGATTCAGTCATTTCTGGTATGCCCTTCACCACTTTCCACATTAGTTCTAAGGATTGTGAGGTTTTTGAAACACAGAGGATGATTCTCCCCACACTTGATATTTTTCGGTTTATCTATTTTATTTCGCTTCCCAAATAGCTGTAGAATTAAATTGCTTATAATTCTTTACATTAGAAATTACTCTTAGGATGTCACATGCTTCTTTAATTTTAATTTCTTTCTGGAATGACTGTGAATAGAGGTCACAAAATTAGGTGTCGTAGTTTGGGTGTATAATTGATATATATGTAATTAATGACTAACGAGTATATTAATATTAGTTTAGTTTATAAATAGGTTGATATGGTATATGGATATTTATTATACATAAAAACTTAAAATTAAAATTTAACTTATATTTTAATAAATTAAATTAAATTAAATTAAATTTATATTTTATTAAGTAAATTTAATTAATATTAAATTTTAATTATATTTAATTTAATTTAATTTAATTTATATTTTTATAATTTTATTTTAAAAATTTATAAAATATTTCTTTTTAAAATATTTACATACATACATATATATATATATATATATATATATTAATACATATCTATGAATACAGTGATTTTAAAATATTCGTGAACCTTTTTTAAATGGGTATATATAAAAAAGGTAACAAGTAAATTTTAGATTTGATATAAAAACTTCAAATGTGAAAAAATAATTAGATTATTTAAAAATTTAAAATAATAATTTATTAATTATTAAAAATAAAATTGAAATATATTACTATTTATACAGTAAATAGGTTTTAAATAATATAAACAATTTGTATTATTAATAATGACTTATTTGTTTGTAAATTTAATTTTAATAATGACTAAATGATTATAATTCATAAAAATATAAACTAAAAATGAAAAAAATAGTATAACTTTTTTATTTTAAATATAATCCGTTTTTAATAATTTATTAAATAATCAATTGATTAGAAATTATAAAAGTATAAATTAAGAATAAAAAAGTAATATAGACAAATTAATTCAAAAATAAAATAAATGGATAAAAAGGTAAAATAAATTTTATGTACATGTGATAACAAAATAAATAAATAAAATAAATAAATAAATAAATAAATAAGTAAACTAAATTTTATCTACACATTACAATAAAATAAATATGAATAAAAAATATTAAATAATTAAAAAAATTACTTTTAATATATTTATCAAAACAAATAAGAAAAATTTAATAATATTTTTATATTATTATAATTATTGTTTGAATTTAAAAAAGTAGTTACTAAAATAATAAAGTAAATTCTTTGTTATATTTAGTTATTTAAATTTAGAAAATAGTAATTAAAAAATCAAAATTGAAAAAAAAAACACCAAAAATATACCATTTTATATACAGATATATAAATTATAAAAGATTAAAAATTACTACTACAATGATAAAATTGAAAAATATTTTTTATTATAAATAATTATTTAAATATAAAAAATAGTAATTAAGAAGATAAAATTAAACAAAATATATATAAAAGGAGTGTATTATTTTTTATATATATAGTTATTGTGATTATATATATAGATAATAACAAACTTATTAAATTAATAAGAAAAATAAAGTTAGGCTTTTTCAAACTCTTCTTCTCCTTCGAGTCTATTCTGTGTCCGCCGTGTTAACTCCAGCTCTTTTGGAAGTTCCGATACGTGTCCGGACCGCTTCCGGAGCGGGGAAGCGCGGGTCGAAGGCCGGAGCTTCATTGGACTTATCCACTCTCAGCCATCTTATGTGTGCAGAGATGGAAAGCTGTAGCAGCAACAGCAGTGACAACAATCACTGGAGAGCCGAGGAAGCCATCGGTGGCAACGCTGAAGCTCTTCAGGCCCTTAGAGAACTCATCATATTTCCTCTTCATTTCTCACAAGAGGCAGAGAAGCTTGGCCTTAAGGTTCTAATTTTCCCTTTGTTTATTATGTTTTTCCTTCTATTAATCAGTGGGTCTTGATCTTTATAACTGTCACTTTATCTATGTCTTGTTCTGTTTTTTTTTTTTTTTTTTAATTTCCTTTGTTTCCTTCTAGTGGTCCAGAGGATTGCTGCTGTACGGTCCACCAGGAACTGGAAAGGTAGTTTCTTTTGAAAACTGATATCTTCTTAACTTAACATGGAACAGATTAGTACTCGGGTTGACAAACAATCCACTGACCAGTCTGATGCGTACTCGGGTTAGACCTCATGTTAATAACACATATATACTCTTGTAGTCATAGAAATAAGGAGTGGATCCTCTATACTCGGGAATATGCTGATCATCTATATATGTTATAAATAGCATATTATTAGGATAAAAAACATTTTCAATATCTCCATTGAAATTTGGAAACAATATCTTCATACTCTTCCTATTTATTTTAGCTACAGGAAGATTATGAAGATATTTACAACACTACTATTAGGAACATTTTTATTTATTCCCTTATCTTTGTTATTAGAGGCTATAAAATATTCTCTATTTATTGTATTGATGGCTTTTTCTCAATATAAATGAAGTACTTTTGCTGTCTCAGAAATACATGGTTTCAGTTCAGCGTTTCTCTCTTCCCCAGAGTTTAATAGATACCAATTATAGTCAATATGTTGGTAAAATCCTGAACTGTTGTTGAAGGGATAAAGGCAAGATTTGTCAATGGGAATGAATGAAAATAACAAAAAACATGTCTTAATGTGGTGCAATCATGTTATGAGTTAAACTTACATTTGCTTGGTTTATGAAGTGTAAAGTTAGTTATATCTTTGCCTGTATGGTGAATTTTATTCAGACAAGTTTGGTACGAGCAGTTGTTCGGGAGTGTGGGGCACATTTGACAATTATCAGGTACTCGTCTTTTCAATATAGTTTAACGGATTTAGTGGTTGGAAGTTCTTTGACCTTGAATCATGAATCCATAGCTTGTCATTATTTGTCTGTTTATGTATTTTTCAGTCCACACACTGTTCACAGAGCACATGCTGGTGAGAGTGAGAGAATTCTCCGTGATGCTTTTTCTGAGGCATCATCTAATGTAGCCTGGGGCAAGCCATCCGTTATCTTTATAGATGAAATAGATGCGTTGTGTGCTCGCCGAAGTTCCAAGTATGAAACAATTGCCTACTGCTATGCTAAATAAGATAAATTTTGTCTGTGAACACAATTTTGATGGTGATATTCTCTAATGTAAATTAAAACATCTCCTGCAGGAGAAAACTATAGTCTTGCATAAAATTATATTCTCTTTGCTATAATCTTTTTACCTCTCATTGACTTGTTTTAAATCTGTTATGTGTTGCCCTAAATATTTTACATTTGCCTGATTTGTGGATAGGTTGTAGCCTGCATGTCTGTCTGTAGAGTGTCATCATAATTCAGTAGTTCAAATGTTTTATTTTAATATCTTTTCTTTGATATTTTGACTAGGTTGTTATTTTGTCAATGTAATTTGGGGGCTAATCCACTTACCGCAGTAGACATTAAATTTCATGAATCCAACTGTAAAATTGAATAGTTTCATCAAGTAGCTCAAATTTACAAAATTTTATTAAATTTTAAATCTATTTGATGCTTTATGAAATAACTTCATTGTAATAAAAAAAAGGTATAATTGACTATAAGATTACATAGCTATAAATGTTGACTTTATGTAAATTTAGTGTACATGGTCATTTTGAGATGATGAGACAAAATTCAATGTTTGGTTGATGAAATTTAATATTTATAACGTGATAATAAGCTGGGTAAGTGTCTAAGAGTTATTCCAAAAGTAAATGGATCCCTTCTACAGACGCATAATAAAAATAGTCATGAATGCTGTGAAATATTAACATCATTCAATGGATAAAAAGTTACAATCCTTAAAAAAGTTATTTAAAAGTTTTTAGAATGGTGTTTCTGATAGGATATAACGTGTATGATAGGTGGAAATAGATTACAATGTTAGTTGTTAGTTGGGTTCTTAGGTTGAGTGAGTCTTTCTTTATATAGTGGGGGGTCTTTGTAGGCAGAGGAATGTTTTTGGTTGTTTAGAGAATTGTATAGATAGAACCATTGTATCCTGTGTGAAGGGAACTTTGTCCCTTGGAGGCATTCTGCCTATTCTGGGTGCCTAGAATCAATAATACCAGATATTTTCAATGAGCTTGGGTGTTTTAGAGTAGTTTTCCTGGGTTCCTCTACCTAGGAACCTAACAGTTTCCTTTGTTATCAATTGCATTAAATGGGCTAGTGTTGGATGTTCCAGGTCAAGCGTATGAAGTGATAATAATGAAGAGTTTCGTTTGTTGATTTTTTTGAAGGGAATTTATCAGAATGATATCAGTTGCTGCTTAGCTTAAATCACAAGAAGATGACTTCCTTGCACTTGATTTTCCATATTTTGTCATGTGTTTCTTTTGTTTGTTTAGAAATTTGACTTCTATATGAGGTTTTGATTGGTGAAGACTAGATTGGGATAGGGTAGGAGAGAATGGGCATCTTTAGTTATCTTGGATATACTATATACTTTGTCTCTGTTTTTTTTATCGAGTGTGGAGGAGTTCTACTAATTCCCTACAAACTTATCACTTTTTTTGATACCGTACCGATGCAAGTTGCAGAATTTCAGTAATAATACGTATTATCCTGCTATTTCTGGACTAGCTGTATGAAGTTGTCTTGAACTTCTGTTGCATTTGTACAATGCCTTCATATTATAAAGTGAAATATGTGGGCCTGGATCTAGTGAATTCTTTTGAGTTTTATTAGGGTAAGTATATCGTTTAATGGGGGTTTGTTTATGCGTGTGGCAATCTCATTGATGACATTATTTAAAATTTTCTACGTGCAGAAGGGAACAAGATGTTCGACTTGCCTCTCAACTATTTACACTGATGGACTCAATTAAACCAACCTATTCTACACCAGGCGTAGTTGTTGTTGCATCAACTAACAGGTTAGCTGCTGCGCTCTCAATGATTATTTATGATTCTTTAGAAATATAAATTATTTGGAATGAATGCAAATTGGTTCTCGTTTGAAATTCAATGTTCACACATGCCCAGCTTTTTGAACCTGTACACTGTTTTTAGAAGTCTGATATCACTACTTTAAAGTTTTCATAGTGTGTCATTGAAGAAGTTATTGTTTATGGATTAAGTAGAGCAGTGACTGGTTTAAGTTCTTGTACTTTTCCTGATGGATCGATAAGAGCAGAGGGTGGTTTTAGTTGTTTTCTGTACGTTGATGGGTTATTAACAGTGCTGTTTCATACATTTGTTCCTTTATCTTTTGATGTCTGGAACCTCTGATTTTTCTCTTGCGCTCTTCATGTTTTCTTAAAATCTATGGATTTAATAATGTAATACTGGTAATTTCTTAACACTGCTTAAAGTCATTCACCTACACCTAATCTGGTTTTTCTCTGATGAATTTCATGCATCTGGTTTCTGCATATAGAGTGGATGCAATTGACCCTGCACTAAGAAGGTCTGGACGTTTTGATGCTGAAATAGAAGTTACTGTCCCAAATGAAGATGACCGCTATCAAATTCTGAAGGTAACTTTTAGTGATATAAAGTTTGTCTCTTTGATGATGATTTGGTTATTTAAACTATACCACACCAGGGTATTTTGGAGTCCTTACCTTGTTCTCAATCTTAATGTGGAAAATCTCAATCTGAACAGAGAAAAATGATTTTCAGTGATAATTTCAAAATGATATTACACAAGTATTTATAGCCTATGAGGCTCCTATAATGACACTGGACATAACACTGACTAGAACATGGCTAATGTCGAAGAGTCACCAACACTGATATATTATCAACGTGACAAAAGTCTCAACTGAGAATTAAGATTTATATAATATTCACACTAGTTTGATACATTTTCCTGTAATATCATCCTTCACAATAGAATTCTAAATAAGGAACGTGTATCTTAATAGTTGAAAGAACTGGTTAAGTCTTGTGGAATGAAACCTAAATAATGTCTTGCAATATTTATAATGTATGTTGTTTTCTTTTAATTTCTTTTCTTCCCTTTTTTTATTATAGTAGTGTCTAGGAAGTGTTTAGCCAAGAATAGTCATGCCCAAGCTGTTTGAGGTGTTCAAGATGTGTTGAAGAGGTATTGGATATCCCAGTTTGTTACTTTAAATGCACATATATATGGTATATATGAATTTCATAAATCTGATAAGATCTTACAATCTGTGTTACAACCTCCTGATTTACAATTCATAATTGAACTTTAGTTCAACGTGAACCAAAAGCTATAATTCTTAGGAAAGTGAAATTTAAACTTAATTCGATCTTACAAAATTTACTTGTAAGATGAAGTTTGCACTTTTCTTATACAAAATTTACTTGTAAGATGAAGTCTGCACTTTTCTTATTAATTATAATTTAGTCATATCTATAGTTGATGTAGGATATCCAACACCTCTCTAAGACTGAGGATTGGAAATCTCAAACATGGACTAGGGGGACCTGATAGCATGTGATGTGACATAATAGCCCCAACAAAGTTGACTTGGATAGGCACTAAATGACTTTGATAAGGAAGTGAAATTTAAGCCTAACTCAATCTCACAAATGGCTTGTAAGGTAAAGTTTGCATTCACTTATATACTATAATTTGGTCATATCTCTAGTTGATGTGGAATATCCAACAATAATAAACATATAAAATAGTAAGCCAATAGATGTGGTGTAATTATATAGTAAAACCCCATCCCAGTTATAGAACAATATCTCCTTACTAGTTACCAATCAATAAACCAATAGATCCGTCCTATTGCTAAATAAGAATTCTATCTTTGTTGCAAAATAATAATTCATTTAAAGCAAATAATCTTGCAAGTTAACTTCGTAATCTCCATATAAACCTTCAATTCCATCATTTGCAATTCCATCTCTTTTATCATTTAAGGTACTGATGTCTAAATCATGTTGAGGTATAGTTTCATCCTCCCCAACTTGATTGGAACCAAGTTTTCATTACACTCAAATGTAGAGTTATTCTCATGCTCATCTTCCATAATCCACTCATCATTAAGTGAACAATCATAAATACTAATTTGATTTGGTTTTCATGTTTTAATCTTAACTAAGTTTGAATTAGCCATAACAAACATCACTCATTGTGTTTTGCTCTAGTCTATTCCTTCAATTTGTGTGGACCCAAATTAAAGCAAAAGCAAATATGATAAGCATCCTAGGCTGAGAAGGCTTGATTAACGAGTTTCTTCTGGGAGTGATTGACATGCTAATAAAAACATCTTGGGTTGAGAAGGCTTGATTAACGAGTTACTTCTTGGTAGGGATTCACCCATGTGGTCATGGGTTTGAATCTCACGGTGGATGTCAAAATGTTCTTAAAAGACTGAGATGACCTTTGTATGACCACAATGTCTTTTTTTATTAGCCTTGAGGTGCCTAAAGGTCTTCAGTTCACTTTGATAGGTCTCAGTCTAGGAGGGTGATGTGCTTGCAAAGACACTCTTACTTGTAGTTATTGTTTAAGGGTCCTTAAGAACACAATAAGTTGAGAAAAATGTTACTGAACAATTTTAATCCTGAGTTTTTGCAAAGAGATAAGACTATTGGCTAATTGCGGAACATGTAAAACATCCTTTAATACAATCGATGAGTTCAAAATTATATTCCCAGAGTTGCATATAGGTATACCTTGGCCGTTCACAACTGTAATAAGTTGTTCTCCATTTCTTTTACCATGAGTTGAAGGACACACAAAAAGGTGTCATATGATTAGTTGGTCCTGAATCAAGAATCCAAATACCTTGAGACACATGCCAACAATATTGAGGCAAATCTTACCTTTCACGGATAGAGTACATGATCTAGAGGGCTTACTCATTGATCAACCATTTCTTTCAAACATTCGAGTTCTTCCTTATAAGCTTTCATATCAAGATCTAGTGGTGGTGAATGATTAGATTGATTGGTGGCTTCCTGTTTTGAGGTAGTATGATTTTCCCATCTTTGAGCAGACCCTTTATTGTTTCCCATGCGCTCGAGAACATTATTTCTTTCATGAAGTTTGAAGCATGTTTCCTTGGTTTGTCCAGATCTTTTACAGTATGAACAATAGTCTCCATGATTACCTTTTTCAAATGACTTTCCCCCAACATTTGTTCTCTTGTGGACTCCCTTTCCGGTTGTCATGGTAGAGCCGGTGTTGAAAATCCCCCAATCAAGCATGACAACTTTTCGAGTTTCTTCCCATCTTACCATATAAAATATTTTTGATAGGGATGGTAATTAGGAAGATTCTATAGATATTTTCTCTAGTTAAGAAGATTTTTCTCTAATTACAACAGGTTGCATATATGTAAGCATTCCCGGCTCTGCACTCAACAAATTTCACATTCACGGCTCTGCACTCAACAAATTTAACATTCACGGCTCTGCACTCAACAAATTTCACATTCACGACCCTCCACTCAACTTTGTTAGTGTAATTTCTCACATCAGTTGGTTAGGAAGAAAGTTCGATGTTAAAATCTTTTCATTTTTTTGCTTATTTCATTGAATTCTTGATTTCTGAAGTGTGACAGCATGGATTTATGTGGTTTTCATATGAACTTGTTACAGTTGTATACAAAGACAATTCCCTTGGATCCCAGTATTGACTTAAAGTCTATTGCTGCATTGTGCAATGGTTATGTTGGAGCTGATTTGGAGGCTTTGTGTCGTGAAGCTACCATGATTGCAATTAAACGATATTCAAACGCAGAAGATGCTAGTAATTTCAGTCTAACAATGAAAGATTGGAAGAATGCGAGGTCTGTTGTTGGTCCCAGTATAACAAGAGGTGTTACTGTGGAAATTCCCAAAGTGACTTGGGAAGACATTGGTGGATTAAAAGAATTAAAGGTTTGTTAAAATTTGCATTTGATTTGAATTTGACTGTGAGAATCTTCATTGATACTGTTGTCCATAAACAGAAAAAACTCCAGCAAGCTGTCGAATGGCCTATTAAGCATTCTGCTGCATTTTCAAGATTAGGAATATCCCCTGTACGTGGAATTCTTCTCCATGGGCCTCCTGGATGTTCCAAAACTACCCTTGCCAAAGCGGCTGCACATGCTGCCCAAGCATCTTTCTTTTCCTTAAGGTTTTTTCTAATGTTTTAAAGTTTTATCTTTGTAGTGTGGGAGAAAATGGGTCTTTGCATTATTACACAGAAGTTTATGCCTAGCATGAAATGGATCCTTTCCTTGTTTTAGGGAACTGATGATCATTTTAGAGAGAAAGACACTCCCCTGTGCTAGGACCCACTATTCTATTTTCTAACCCTTCTCATTATTTTGATCTCCGTCTGAATATAAATTCATCTTTTTCAAGTGAGTATCCAAATCATTCTAGATGCATGGTTTTCATAAAAGGGAACAAAAAGAGTTGTAAGGTACATGCCAAAGGAATGAACGAAAGTTAGCTTGAAATCCAACAAAATAAATTGTCTTTAATAAATGGGTAAACTGATATCACTAGATTATGGGCAGCTATTTTGAAAGTTTAAAGTCATGTTAACACCTTGTCCTCTATCATCTCCCACCCATTCTGTTGATAAGTAGCACTTGTGTTATTTTCTGTATTGGTGATGCTAATGCTTTGATATATTCTAGATTTCTAGTTCTCCTGTTCTATAACTGTTATAATTATAGAAATGAGGAGCAAATCTTATATAATCAAGAATATATATATATATATATATATATATCTACATTATCTAAGTATTATTAGAACTGTTTTTATTTATTCCCCTATCATAGCTTCATTATTAAAGGATATAAAATCTTGTCTATTTATTGCATTGCTGCCTTTTTCTCAATATAAATAAAGCATCAGTGTTGTCTCAGGAACATACAGTTCCAGCTTAATGTCTCTCTTTCCTGTAGTTTAACATTATCATTCTGATTTCTGTGATTGTATATTTTTTTCTTCACATCTTTTTTTTGCCAATACAGTTCCTATAAGAAACTGATTTTCAAATAATGAAAAAATTTACAAGTAATGAATGTTGAATTAGTGGTGCAGAATTGTATTCGATGTATGTTGGAGAGGGGGAAGCTTTACTTCGGAAAACATTCCATAGAGCACGCCTTGCAGCACCCAGTATAATATTCTTTGACGAGGCTGATGTGGTAGCTGCCAAACGGTTAGTAAAATTTCTTTATTTGGAATATATTATGGAAAAAAATAATAAACTTCTTTGGTTTTTTGTTCTGAGCATTTTACCTGTTAGTGTTAGAATAGTTTATCTTGTTAGAATAGGTTAAATTATCTTGTCTATTTATACGAAAAATAAAGGTTGTTTTGTGGAGCCTATCTATTACCTAGGTGCAGTCTTTTCATATATTTGTGTATCTATGGTGTAAGGACTCATATAATACATGAATTTGCTGAGAGATGAATAATTTGTGAAGCATTCTTTCTCATTTTCATTCTCAAGTTGATGTCAAAACGATTCAATCCAACCTCTGTCTCTCACTGTCCAATGAGAAAATTGTGGCCTGCTGTTGGCATCCACTGCAGATCACCATTATTTTTTTTTTTTTGGTGAGCGTTGGGTTTGGTTTGTTTCGTCAAGTAACAGAGAACCCACTGTCCACTGTCACTGTTTCTGGCCTCCGTTTTTTTTCAACTGCCTCCAGTGACCACCATCAGTTTCTGAGTACCAAATCTAGTGCATCTCGCCAAGCAACAGAGAACCCAAAAAGTCACAGGCTAAATTGCTTCCACATGCCCCCTCTTTGCACACTCCAACCAGGCACATTGAAGCCATGCACCAACCTGTGGTCATTGAAGTGATATCATGCCTCCTTCGTGGGTTTTATCAGCCTCCCATGTCCTTGTTTCAACCTTGGTTTCTAGTTTCCCACTACCATTTGAAGTGCAGCCCTTAAAACACCTCTCAGATCCTCTAGTTTACCTTCTAGCTTCAAAATGTCTTCGGGATCTACCACCTCTTTTTTTGGGGACCACCACAATTACTTCAGGAAAGTGTAATGGAAAAAATTACTTCTCTTGGTTTGCATGTGTTGAGCTTTGGTGCCTTGGTAGGCTTCCATGATCACTTGGAAGGGATTTTAGTAAAACATCATGTAACAAAGTTGAGCAGTGGAAGATGGATTTTCAACTTTCTGCTTTGTTGTAGCAATATGTGAAACCCAATGTATTCAAAACTCGTAACTCTGATACATCATTACATTTATAGATAGATGTTCTCAATGTACTTGGGTTTAGATGATGAAAGATTGACATGAACGGTTTTATATTTGTCTTTCCTTAATGAAATTGTCGGATATCCCACACAACTAGGAATAATACTGAATTCTAAGATATACGTGAGGGGCAATTCTCTTTTTATAAATCGGTTTTGTGAGATTAAGTTAGACATAAACTGTTAGAGATTCAGGTAAGAAATGTAACTCACTCACACTCTTACGCTCACAAAAACAAACAACACACAGTATGGGATGAATAATTGGTGTGTATTCACAAGAAAGAAAGAAGAATACAAAATAGTCCAGGAGCTTAACCTCCTTCACCAGGTGCTATGACCGGTCAACAAATCAACAAATGTCTAACCCCCTCACTGATACAACAAAGAGGTCCTTATATAGGCCTCTTTCCCAAACCCACTTAACCGACTAGCAATTATGTCCTCTGTTTTCCCTTTCTTCTCTCATAGACCCTCCATTCTCTAACATAAACCCTCTTATTAAGATGTTATTAGAGTCATGTTAGAGTCTATTCTGGTCAAGTTCATTTGGGCTCTTGTCCCAAAACTATTGGGCTCATGTTGGACCACCTAGAATTATCTAATCACATGCTCGAAATGATTATTCCTCGCTTGAGTATACGTGTTGGAGATTTCACATTAATTATAAATAAAGTCAAATTATAATATATAAGTAGAGTGTAATCCTTATTCTGTAAGGTTGAGTTTGACATAGACCCTCTCACTAAGAAATGAAAAATAAGTTTTGTCAAATTATCAAAAATGTTGAGGGTGATATGTCAAATAATAATTCTCTTTTTGACTTTTCTATTCTTTTAAGTTCAGATGACATTTTACGTAAGTTAACTTGTTCTTATATTCCTTAACAAAATAGTATAGTAGAAAGAAAAAAGACTTAGTTGGAATTGCTCATTCCTTATTGTTTGGTGTTAGTGTATTTGGTCATCACTAGGTTGTTATTCTTACTGTTGTTTGCTTCCTCAAAATTAGAATATTATTTTCCTCTCTTAAAAGTCACATTTTCTATACTCTCATGTTTCCAAATGAACTCTATCATATCTCTCTTATGTCTTTGATTATGTGTGTTTTTGTCCATGATACAAACTATCTGTGAGAGCCATCAAATGTTTTTTTCAAGGATATTCTCCTTTCTAAAAAGAGTATTGATGCTATTATCTAGAAACTAAAAGGTATTGCATGTTTGCCTGACTATTCTTTGTCATGGTTGTCATTTGCCATTGAACTCTCGAACTAGATATAAAGAATGTATGTCTTCATGGTGATACAGAGGTGGAAATCTACACGAGCAACTTTTTGGGTTGGTTTCTGTAGTTAGTTTGTAAATTGTATGTCTTTTTATGGTCTCAACAATCTCCATGTGCTTTGTTTAACAAATTTAGCCATATTGTACAACTTTTAGGCTGAAATATAGTGAAACATAGTGAAACAAGTAATTTTGTTGTCATAATTCTTATCAGAAAAGTGTGCATGTAATTGTGTATGTTGATGGCATAGTTATTATTGGGAATGCTGCCATTACAATCTGTCAACTTTAGAAGCATTTGCAGTTACTTTCAGACCAAGGATATTGAATGCCTTAAAATTTAATATATAAGTATTATTATATTTTTATGGAAAATTAATTTTTTAATATTTTCTTTTTATTTTATTTCTTTTATAAATAATTTTTAATATTTTTTAGTTAAAATTAATTATTTAATTATTTCTTATTATATTTTATTTTTAAAGTTATACAAGTTATGTATCTTACTATTCATAACAAGATTCAATTCACGATTCAAAATATAAGAAAAACAATTCACCATTGGAATCTCAATTCGATAACCATGCTTAAAAATACTTTATAGGTATTGAAGTAGCTTAATCAAAGGGATTGTAATTTCTCAAAGAGAATTCCTTTGAGAGCTGAAACTTTTTTAAATTAAGCAGATGATTATGTACTGTGATTATCAGTTTGACAGAATTCGATATCCTGGGAAATTTGCTAGCCTCCAATTCATTTTGCAAATATTTTACTAAATTCTTGAGAGGACCTCAAACTCAACTTTTTATGTTCCAAGCTTGGTACATCATGCTCTAGCTTGGAGGAAATGTTGGTGTTAAAATAGTTTGACTTGTTACAACAGGTTAACATATTTTTTTGTCTATCTTTGGGAGAGCTAAAACGTTTTTTTGTGGTACCTATCTATCGTCTAGGTGTAAGGACTCAAATAGATGAATCATCTGAGTGCTGAATCATCCTGTAAACATTCTTTCTTATATTTTATTCTTAAGTTTACCCAAGCTGAGCATTTCAAGATCAGATTTTAGTTTTTATTTTTTTAAGGAAAATGTCTACACAAATCTTTTAATGCTGAACATTAAAGTGCGGTGGCTCAACGATTTGTCTTGGTAGTTATAATATTTAGCATTCTGTAAAGTAGGGTTGCATCAGACCACATGAAGTGAACTGTCTCGGTCAATTTTCTGCTTAAAAATGTTACATGCATTTAAAGTTTGATGTTGAATTCATTGATGTAAATGTTTCTATGATTTGCAAGATGGGAACAGGAACCCTTTTTAATAGTTTTTAGTGGATAAAATTATATTGAGTTTTCCCTTGATTGTAGGGGTGACAGTTCAAGTAATAGTGCTACAGTTGGAGAGAGACTTTTATCCACTCTGCTAACTGAGATTGATGGCTTAGAAGAAGCAAAAGTATGTGTGCCTTTTTCTTCTTTTGCTATTTGTTTTAATGATAGCCATCTTTTTTCTCTATTTCTGAAATTCTTATTTTATCTATAGGAAGAAGTAATCATAAAACTAGATTCAAGAGATGGTAATTAGCATTTAGGGTTTTTCTGCCTGTTAACCACATCCTTTTTATTTCAGGGAATTCTTGTTTTAGCAGCTACAAATCGCCCCTATGCAATTGACGCTGCACTCATGCGTCCTGGGCGTTTTGATCAGGTGCAAAATAATGCCCTATCATACTTATGATCCAGCTTGTAACTTGAATTCTACATGTTAAAATGTACAAAGATTGTGCATGTACAGTAGTAGAAGAATTTCACAAATCACTGATAAAATTGTTGTTGAAAATATACTTCAAGCAATTGATACTGATTTCAGCAAGTTGAAAAGAGTTGATCGAATATCCTCTCTGACTCTGGTCTATTTTTATGGAATGGTAGGTTCTGTATGTACCACCACCTGATTTAGAGGCTCGATACGAGATACTTTGTGTTCATACGCGAAAGATGAAAACAGGTCATGATGTTGACCTCAGAAGGCTAGCAGAAGACACAGAACTGTTTACAGGTGCTGAACTGGAGGGACTATGCAAGGAAGCTGGAATTGTAGCTCTAAGGGAAGACATATCTGCTGCCATTGTGTTTGATCGCCATTTCCAGATTGCAAAGAGTTCTTTAAAACCAGCTTTAACAAAAGCAGAAATTGACTCGTACTCATCTTTCATGAAGACCTCATCTCGAGCTTTGCCAAGCCACTCCGAACCAGGTTTGAAAGGAGACAAAGGCAAAAGGAACAGGTCAGATTCTTTGTCTTTGGTCAAAATTTGGGTTGTCAGCTGCTTGTTAGTGGCTGCTGCTGCTGCTGAATACATATATCGTGTATGGGGAAACCAAAGTGTACATGACATAGCTACCTGAAGAGCATTTTCCTTTTGTAGTTTTTGGATCAATCCATTTTTTGTTGTGTTGGCATAGTGAGTAAAATTTTGGTCATAGTAGGATTTCTTTTGTTAAATACATATTATTAGTAAGTTAGTTATTCATTATAGATGTGATTTGGCATAATTTTAGGGCATTTTATTCGAGTATCGTTCTTAGTATTTTTCACCATATTCTTGCACTCTATTAATACTTTTTGTTTTCGTTCATGAGTTTGTAAATCACACGTTTTTAAATGTGTTTTCAGTATGTTTTAAAGAAATTATGGGATAATTTTTATAAATTAAATTAATTTAACTTACTAATTTTTATTTTATTTTAATTTTACACTCAATGAAAGAGGAGCAATCGAACAAGTCCAATGATCAATTCTTGACATGGAAAAAAGAAAAAAAGGTAATTAAAAAGGATAGCACAAGATTGATTTGATTTAGCAATGGTTATCTCGCTACTAACGACATTTATCACAATTTTTTCTTCTGGAAATAGATTAAGGAAATGCGAGGAGTTTAGGTATTGTAGGAGTGTTGAAGTTTCACAATAAATAGGATGGAATGTTGGTGGAGGATTTAGTGTTTGGTTTTCTCCTTTAATAGGTAGTTTTTGAAGGTAAGTTCTCTAAGACTTCTTGTACTTATTCTTTTTGGTAATGTGGATATTTATATATCCTCAAATTAGGAATATTTGTTAGAATATACTTTTCATATACATTTAAAATTACATAACAATCAAATTTTAATCATTATGAAAGTTCGTTTGTCTAGAAAGGGAATTCTCCACGTTAACATTAATGTGGTCTAGTTTGGGAAATAATCTCTGTGAACGTCTAGTGAGGTGAATAAACTTAACAATTGGTCTACAAGAGTATTCAAGTCAGCATATATGAATAATAGTAAATAATAGTAAGAGAATGTGAAAGCCACAAAGATTCAATCTTCTAAGAGGAATGAAGATATGATTTATGGCATCCTTTAAGAGATGTCTTTCAAAATCACTATTAATTTTCTTAGTTTTTTTGGTACATATCAATTTTAAACAACATATTTTAAATTTTATAAATTTACTAGCATATTAATTTATACAAAATACAACTAACAAATGTTCATGAATTTTAGAATATGTATATTAAAAATAAATATATATATATATATATATATATATATATATATATATATATATATATATATATATATATATATATATATATATATATATATATATATATACACGTTAATAACCTATTAAAAAGTGATTAATCTTCTTAAATTTTCAACCGAAAATTTGGAAACAATAAATCATTTCCGTATTGAATCTCAAATGAAAAACTAGGGCCAACTCAATGCCACAATAATCTCAAATCAACAAAATTTAAACATATAATAAACCAATTTTAAATAATAAGTATTTCAACATATCTAACATCAAAAAATAAAATTAACAACATATTAAATTTCTTTAAGTTCATATTAAATATAAATTTTTAAGCTATAGGAATATGAAAGCTAAAAACGCGAGCAACAATGTAGGATGATGTAATGCAAAATGTGTTTTAGAAGCAACAAAACACTAAAATGTAGTACCTTGGACCTGAACGTCGGCAAAAAAAATGCGAACTTTAGGAACAACAAACCTTAATGCAAACTCAACGAAAAAGGAAAAAAAATGGGTAATAAGTGTTCAATGTTGCAGCAATAGCAATGAAGAGAGAACGGCGACGGAGAGTGGAACGGTGTTTGATGTCGGGTTTAGCGACGTGGTGAAAAAAAGACGAAGAAAGGAGCAATAATGTTGAATTATATCTCTACCACTTAGATGACATTTTTTATATTATTAAAAATATATAGACAATGATGCCCAAACAACTTAAGCCTATTTCTGTATAAATTACAGTTTTAATATAACCAAAACCTATATGTTCCAAATAATTTTAAAATTATTATTACATTTTTAAAGACTTTATTTTTCTTAAAGTTAAAATATATCAAACGAAGTCAAATGATTTTTTAGTGAAAAAAGAAAATGTATTTTAAACACTTAATTAAAAAGAATTATTTTAATAGATACTCAATTATAAATAGTCAAATTTATAAAATACTTGAAATTTGATTAAGCCTTAAATATATCTACATATAAGATGATATGTTAAATAATATATATATATATATATATATATATATATATATATATATATATATATATATATATATATATATATATATATATTGTAAAATATGATACTTATCATAATATATTTATGGAACAAATAACATGTTGCATTATAGGTATTATATATCTTCCAATCATATTCGAAGGATTCTTTACATATTAATAAAATAATGAATGTTTTATTTTTATAGTCATTTAATATAAAAAAATAAATAAAGACTAGGAGTAAATTCCTGTATAAACATTGTGGTAAGCTATTAATGTAGACTCATAATATAATTAATAATGTAATATAATATAATAAATGTCATATATAGAGTGAAAAGAAATGCATTATGATATACATTAATTTTATACATTCATCATATACTCTATAATTTAATTGACAATATCTATTTTGGTTTCAATATATAGATAGCCATTATATGGATATTGTGACTGCCATTTGACCTACTCATCAATATACAATAAGCATTGAAGAAATAGATATACATCTTTTGAGCACAGATGGTTTTATTTTTCTATAATTTGAAAACACAAATAGATTATTATTTTAAATTAAAAATGGTTAACTTGACAAGAGTGTGTCGTGTATAGTCAAAGCTCAAAAGCAAGGGTATAAGAGTAAATTTTCTCTTTGAATTTTAGGGTTTGCTTTGCAAGGATCAATGTTGTTCTATTCCATATTCATGCACAAATACCAACCACTTGATCCTCCTTTTAATGTTTCTTAAAATCATGTCATCCTATGATAACCTGAAAATTAGGTAGCATCCCTTGTGAAGAAAAAGCTTCCTTTGTGAAATATTCTAAAAGAAAAAAACCCAATGATGGTGATGATGACCTTAGGGAATTAAAGCAAGTAGCACACAAAAATTATTGAAGCACCACTTTAGAAAGTTAATTTTGGTAGATATAATATTGTGATATATAGAAAAATAGTGGTAGAAGTGAGAAGAAAGATATGAGAGATGAATTGAGATATTATTTAGATATGTGAAGGTGAATAATATGATGAGGAGATCTAAGTGAAGATATGAGAGATTGAAAATAAAAAGTTTGGTCCCAACTACCACAACTTGCTCACAACTGCCTTTATATCATCATATCATATAAAAGATTAATGGTCACAAACTCTATATAACTTTTCCATATTTAATCCTAATTTAAATCCTATATTCACTTTATAATGTTTCTTAATATCCCTTCAAATATCAGTTCACAGGAAAATAATTTCAATAGTAAGATTTTAAAAATGATCTTTGACACTATATATTATTTAATGACGTCACACGTATATGAATGTCGCATGTTAAGTGATTACTTAACAAGTTGAAATGCACATTACATGACATGATATGAACCATTTTAAATAATTTATAAGAAATATATCAAAACTGAAAAACCAAAATTAATAACTTAATCAAACATTTTCTATATTCTTTCTGTTTCGTTCTGATTATAATATTCGTTTAAAGTTTCTTCACTTAAACCAATAACTTATTTAATATTTTTATTTTGAATATAATTTTATGGGGTTATCTATTATAATTTTTTCATTTGCATGAATAAAATTTTCTTTTACTCATGTTAATTAAATTAAGGGTATAATGAAAAAATATTTTCATAAAATTAAAAAATGACAAATAACTTTTTTTAAAGAAAAACTAACCATAAAAAAAGTTAGGGATCTTGGATTCCATTGACTTCACAAAAGTCAATGTTTGTGTTGAATGTGTTAAAGATAAACAAACTAAGACATCGAGATTAAGTGTATATAGAGTTATAGATGTCTTATAATTGATACATATAAATATTTGTGGGTCATTTACTACACTTTCATGAAATTGTCAACAATATTTTATATCATTAATAGATAATTACTTTATATATGCAAACCTATATCTTATACATGAAAAATCTAAATCTCTGGATGCATTCAAGTCATTTAAGGCTGAAGTTGAGAATCAACTTAACAAAAGGATTAAAAATGTCAAGTTTGATTGTGGTTGTGAATACTATGACAAATATGATGGATCAGGTGAACAACATCCAAAGTCTTTTGTTAAGTACCTAGAGGAATGTGAATTTTCCTATAGTACATTATGTCGGATTCACCTAGCATGAATGGTATCCAGACTCTTAAAGATATGGTAAGAAGTATGATATGTCATTCCACCTTGCCAAAGTCACTATGGGGAAAGGAACTAGAGGCTACAACTTATATTTTAAATAAAGTGATAATCAAGGCAATTGCCACAATACCTCATGAGCTTTGGGTCGAGCTAAAGCCTAGTCTAAAACACTTTAGTGTACGAGGATGTCCAACTGAAACCAGGCCTTATAAGCTAAATGAAAAGAAATTAGACCCCCGAACAATGAGCAACTACTTTATTGGTTGTATAAAAGATCCAGGGGCTATAAATTTTATGATCTCAAATTAAAGGCAATGGGAACTGTCACATTCTTTAAGGATATTGAGTTTGCGGGAAGGAGGAAGAAGAATAAGGTTAGAGACTTTATCTTAGAGGAATATAATCGATGAAAATTTCATATTCGATTCATATAATTATTTTAGATGAAGCAAGTTTAGAACCTGTACCATATGGACCGGACGGTCCAAAGAAAGCAACGCTGAATCAATCTAACCGGGCGGCAACTAAGACCGGCCAACAGGTTCTCTGGGTCATTAAGACCATGATTAAGGTAAATAACGATTAGAGCCATTGGCTGGAATTGGGTCGTGATTAACTTGTCACTAATCCCAAGCCCATGGCGAAAACTATAAATACAGGTCAAAGGTAAGTGGTAGATAGGTTACATTTACTACACATTTATTATTGTTTTATTGAATTGCAAAACGGTTCGTACAGTGACTTTGTCATCGGAGGATCTTTGACTAGTTCCCTCCTAGACGGAAGAGCAAGACAACGGAGCTTGGAGCGAGACCGGACGACAAGAAGGCAAATTGTGAAGGAGCTTGGTGACTCAGCCCCATAACCTAAACATTTTGGCACCCACCGTGGGGCCAAGTTACTTGCAAAACCCAATGGTGACCACGAGAAACATGAGCGTTGACAACCCAGTGGAGATTATCCGGATGCTACAGCAGAAGATGAAGGAGATGCAACAGCGCCATGAGGCGAAACTCATAGTCGTCAGGGCCGAATGTTCGGCGCGGATTGCCCGAGAGGGGGCAGGAGAGAAGGAAGAAGGAGAGCAGGCTAAGGAACACGACAAGGCAGTACTAGAAGATCAAGCCGAACACAGTAGTCAAATTAGTACACGCGGAGAGTGTCATGGGGTACAAGCAGTTGGTGGTAAAAACCGAGACCTCGTCAACATTACTCCCCTTCGTCCAGACAATCATGGACGTCTAGATATCATAGCAGTTCGTCCCGCCTTAGTTTAAGATATACGACGGGACAACATACCTTGAGTCCCATATCAAGACCTTTTCAAACACAATAGCGTTTCGAACGGGCAACGACGCCATTTGGTGCCTAGCGTTTTCCTTATCATTGGAGGGGAAGGCGCTTGAGTGGTTTAACTCACTTCCTCCCAACTCCATCGAGAATTTTGCTGGACTACAGCGCATGTTCAATCGTCAGTTCGTCGGTAGTAGCACTCAGGACTTAACCATTTTCGAGTTGGTCATCCTGAAACAGGGGAAGGAAGAAACTTTGAGATCGTTCATGGATCGCTATCAGAAGATCGTCCGACGGGTGAAAGGTTTGAGCCCAGAACTCACCTTGCAGTACATCCTACTTGCTCTTAAGCCCGGACCATTCAAGGATAACGTGTGTCAATGAGCGCCCAAGACCATGGAAGAACTCAAGAAAGGGCAGTTGATGAGGTAAGGGTGGAGAAGATGAAACTATCATACGGACCGGACAGTTCAAAGAAAACAATGCTGAATCAATCTAACCGAGCGACAACTAAGATCGGACGACAGGTTCTCTAGGTCATTAAGACCATGATTAAGGTAAATAGCGATTAAAGCCATTGGGCTGGAATTGGGTCATGATTAACTTTTCGCTAATCCCAAGCCCATGGCAAAAACTATAAATACAGGTCAAAGGTAAGTTGTAGATAGGTTGCATTTACTGCACATTTATTATTGTTCTATTGAATTGTCGAACAGTTCGTATACTCTTTGGCATCGGAGGATCTTTGACAAGTTCCCTCCTGGACAAAAGAGCAAGACAACGGAGCTTGGAGCGAGACCAGACGACAAGAAGGCAAATTGTGAAGGAGCTTGGTGACTCAGCCCCATAACCGAAACAAAACCTTTACAAGAATTGTTGTTGAATATCCCACTCAAGACAATTTGGTTGGTTATGAAGAACAAACTCAAGATTCTAAAGAACTTCTGCTTCATAAGCTAGTATCTTTACGAAGATCCATGAGATAAAGAAAAAGTGTTATTCTAGATTATTATGTGGTATTTTTCCAAGAAAATAAGGAAGATAACAATATGATATTGAAGATGACTCGGTCACCTTCCATCAAGCTATGCAATATCCTAATTCAGAAAAGTGGATTGAAGCAATGAATGAGGAGTATAAGTTCATGTAAGACGATAAAATTTGAGAACTTGTCCAATTACTAGAAGGTGTGAAGCTCATTGGTTCTAAGTGAATATTTAAGACCAAAAGAGATTCCAAAGGTAATGTTGAAAGGTATAAGGCTCGTTTTATGGTTTATGGCTATACTCAAAAGAAAACGATTGAATTTAAAGATACATTATCTCTAGTTTCATTAAAAGACACTGTTAGGACAATCATGACTCAAATTGTAAATTATGATTTGGAGCTTCATCAAATGAATGTCAAGATGATGTTTCTCAATGACAACATTGACAAGACGATTTATATAGTTCAACCAGAAAACTTTGTGTCAGGAAACCCAAAAAATATGGTTTGCAAATTGAGCAAAATCCATTTATGGGATAAAACAAACATCTTGTCAATGGTACCACAAATTTTATCAAGTGATTCTCTCATTTGATTTTGAGATGAATGTTGTTGATGATTGTGTATATCACTAATTTGGTGGAAGCAAATACATTTTCTGGTCTTGTATGTTGATAAGGTACTACTTGTCACCAACAATATAGACATGTTGCATGAAATTAAGAGATTTCTATCTAGAAATTTTGAAATGAAAGATCTTAGTGATGCCTTATTTTTATTTTTTGAATTTCTAAAAAAAAAAAATAGGAGCTTGAGCAAGTCAAAGCACATTGAAATTAAATCCCAGGTTATTAAAGAAGGGTAAAAAGTGGAAAATTTCCATAAAACACTTAAGGACAAACTCCATGATAATAGATCCTCTTACTAAGAGAATTCCACCCAAGGTCTTTCATGAGAATGTTGCTCATATGAGTGTTTTACAATTTGAAGAATCTTTGATTTAGTAGGAATTAGTCACTTTCTTGTGTTTGATGTTTTATGTTTGGTTTTTTATATGCGTACATTATCTTTTGAATATATTTGGTTTTAATAAATACATATGTTTTATTGTCCAAATATTACACTTTGTAGGTTATTATATTGATCTGGTTGAGATAAATTAAGAATCAATTGAAAATAGACGTGTAATTGTACTTCACGTAATTTTCATGGTATACATTTCATGACGAGTCTATGTCATTTGGTTTGATCAGTATTAGTTGACATGTTTAGCTACAACTAATGGAATGAAAAATTGTTTTTGTTCTATATATAGATATAATCAATAGACAAAAACTTTTAAATATGTTCAAAGCATATAATGACAATTTTAAAATCATAAAGTCTAACCATTTATAAGTATTCTAAATATATATATATATATATATATATATATATATATATATATATATATTACATGATAAATGTGTTAGAGTCACTATATTTTATTAACCAAATACTAAAATGATTTAATAAATTTAATTTATGATTAAAAAATTATATGTCATGAAATATTAATTATATAAAGATCATAAGCAATTTTTTTATTTGATAAGGGAAAAAATTAGAAATATTAAAACTTAAGAAAAAGTATTACATAAATGAGTTATAGTTATAATATGTAAGCATATACATTATTTATGTTTCTTTTATTTTTATTTCTATTAAAAGAGAAAATAAAAAGTTAATATAAGATGTTTTAGCATTGAAAAGATCAAATATTTTTTGGTATATGTTCTTCCCAATAACGAGTTTAGGTACATTTCTACGTATTATTTTATTGGGTATTAGAGATTGTTAATGGTATAATAAGAGTTTTATTGTTATTCCATTATTTGTTTGTTTAGTTCATAATCTAACAAGTACCCATGTGTGATAAATATTGAAATTATAATAATGTTTATAAAAATAGTAATTTATACTACTATATAATATAAATGTACGTTTTGTAGTAGTTTTTGATATATTTTTTACTTAAATGATTTTTCTCTTTAATAAAAATAAAAATAATATTTTTCTAATAAAGTAAATAATTGAATATTTTTTAAATTATATTTTTAATGAAACAAAAATATAAGTATACATATATGGAATCAGATGTATTTTCATTATTAACAAGTGAAAACACTTCACTACAAAAGTATAGAATTTTAGTCGGGATTATTTTTAGTATTATCGAGAGTTAAAACTCCCGGAAAACTCATTTCCCGCGGTTGCAAAACCCTCTAGGAAAACCTGTGTCGGTAAATAATTACCGGCGGTTATGTTTAAAACCGTCGGAAATAGCAGGGTTTTCCAAAAACCGTCAGAAATGGCAGGGGTTTTCCGAAAACCGTCGGAAATGGCAGGGTTTTCAAAAGCTGCCGAAAATGCATGTAAGATATTTTTTTATATTATTTAGTTTATTGATAAAAAAGATATAATAAAGAAAAACTCGTAATAAAATAATTTGAAACAAAAATTAAATATTATAAAATGAACTAAATATACAAAAATTAAATATTATAAAATGAACTAAATATACAAAAATTAAATATTATTAAATACAAGTAATTGTTCAATAATAACATTTTTCAAATATACATTAAAGAAAAACATGTTCACTTAATGAAAAATGTTCATCTGGAAGCTTCTGCACTTCTTCCATGTTCTGAATAGAGCTTTCCTGAGTAAGAGAGCACCAAAGTAGTCAAATAGCAAAAAACAAAAACTCAAAGGGCATAATATAACAAATTTTGCATAACAGAATATATATTTCCAATTGTTCATTTCTAATACATAATACAAAGAGTTCGAAAATCACAATAAACATTAAAAAGTTTGTCCTGTAAAAAATATTAAAATTAAATCTAATAAAATAAAATGAAGAGATATACAATAAAAAAATTAAGATATTTATTTATATTTTATTTTCTTCACAATTATCTTCTTTAATACTAAAGTTCATTCTTATTGTTTCTCCTAGTTACTCATTTACCAAGGATTATGTTTCATCTCTGAAGAAATAAAAAAAAAGGAAAACAAAATAAAAATTCAATTTTTATTATGTACCTAATAAATCAAGTAAAATATCATAAAGATATGGTTAAAAATGGAGATTTGAATTTAGGAATTAAATTATCATAAAATGTTATTATAAAAGGGCTACAATTTAACACTGTTAACATTCAATGGAGCTCCCCTAACTTTCTAACTGATGTTGGTTTCTATTTAGTGGGAGACTAAAGTTGATGTCAATTCTTTGGAGCATCAGATTGATTTCACATATATATTGGTGGATCACATTAGTGTTTACTCGTAACCAGCTTTATCTTCAATTTCGTTATTGATTTTATTTTTCTATAAAATGGTGCCTTGTAGTCCTCTTACTCTTAACTCCTACTGCTCTGAATTTATCTTGTTTTCATTAAAATAAAATTCGGTTAAGTGATCAATCATAACAAAAGCATTAAAGCAACAAATCAGGTTTTAGCCTGAGGAAATCTTACCTCCTCTGGGCGAAGGTTAAAAGTTTTTCCACCAATAGTAAAAGACACTACAGGTAATGAGGAGATATCCCCGCAACCAACAGAAGAGTTTCCCATCGGGCTTGACATTTTATCGCAAAGCTGCAACATCATCATGAACCTATGAATCAAGAGGTGAGGAAAGATGCTCCAATAGCAAAATTAAGAGAACTGGCTCACCTGATTGACGTAGTTTAGTATCTGATCCTGTGTTTGATTTCGGCTGAGTTGGTTCTGCATCCAAACAACCGCCATCTCACACGCAGAACAAGCAGCATCATGAAGACCACCAGATGATTTTCTTGCATTCTCATCCACAACGCTCTCTATGCACATACTAAAGTGAGGGGCTGAACAAATATTAAAATATTAAAATAAATTTGGACCACAAATTTGACCACTGAAATCTGACTAATGTTCCAGAGTCAACTTCCCAAAGCTTTTACAGTACAATCTTCTCGCAAGAGAGAAAAAACCTAGAAATCACACAGTTAAATCACCCATGTCTACAAGCTAAGAGATAAGCTAAGAATCCTTCTCGCATACTATATTTCATAATTCCTTTTTAAATATGTTGATAATAAAGCTAAGAGATAATTTCCTATATATTATCTTCATTCAGGTTCTCATATACACAACTTAAAATAATAGAGTAAGCACACACATATAATTACTTGCTGGAATATTTATGTAAATAGAATGTTTACCTGCAATGAATTAAGAATCCACTATATAGATCAAGCTTTATTGTATGTCTGCATTGAAACAAAGAAAAGAAGAGGTGCATATTCAATAAACATATATAACGTTAATTGTAGGATCTAGTTCCTATCACTAAACCAAAAGACTTTAGTTGAAGTACAGGTGTAACTTTATTAGTATAATAATTCTAACAATAAGAATAATAGAAAAGAACGCACTGCAGGTTTAAAAAGAGAGATGGTGATTGAGTAATTAAAAAGAGAATCTACACTTAAAATCAACCAAACAACAAAAGTAATAACCTCAATCCAGGCCTATACCATGTTGAAACCCATATAAACAACCAACAGAATCCACTGTTCACAACCTTCCCACTGCCACCGGTAAGCTCGGACTCATCTCCAAGTAAAGCAGCATAAAAGTTATGAGCAGTAGCATCTTTGCTAGTGTAATTCTACCATAAAAAAACAGTCCACATATTAGACCCTATCAAACTAGATATAGCAATAAGATATTGGATAGTGAAAAACCTAACATAATACCTTTGGAACTCCTTCATAAACATCACCCCCATCTGGTTTGTTAATGATGACTTCAGGCCTTGGATTGTCCCAATTGAATGCAATGTCATCATACATAAAAACAATGGTATTTTCTTCTTTCAAGCCACCTTTCCTCGGTATTTGATAGGCATGACAAATATCGGCTTGATGCAACAAGACAAACTAGACATTATAACTAAATTTATAGAACTAACAAAGAGTGTGGTCACACTGTAAAAACTAATACTATTAAAATTTGGAAAATATAAAGAAACATTTTAGGAAAATCAATCAGCTGGATGCTTTACGTGAAAATCATGTCTCTGCCAGATCCACCAACCCTAAACGTGGAGAAAATAAAATAAGCAATAGTGAGTGAATATATGATGCTACATCCCGATGGTGATTTTGACGTGCAGGGGAAACAGAGGACACATGAGTGTAGGAAAAACAAAACGAAAGGAAGCAAACCAAAACTTTCAGCACAAACTCTTTGCAAATAACGAAACATACCTCAATACCACTCCAAATCTTTCCAAAATGCGAAACTATGAGTCTTCCATACATGACACGAATCATACCATAAATTGTTTTGTGCCGATCGAAAGAAAGAAAAGAGGAATTAAGGTTTTCGAGTTTCAGGAATTTAGAGACTAGGAATGAACGAATAAGATTACCTACCAGAGGAATTAGGGTTTTTGAGTTTTAGGAATGAAAGCGCCCACCGCCTCCTTGGCAGCGGCGATATTCTGCTCCTCCCAGCACCGGATCCAGTTCCCCACGACGCACTCCATGAAGGCGCTCTCGGCGCACTTGAGGCGGTCTGAGAGGGTGACAACAATGTGGCGGAGGCAGCACTCGATCTGGTCCATGGACGGTCAGGGAAGGGGAAGGAGAGGTGGCGGCGAGGGTTGTTTTGGTGGAGGAAGGAGCAGACAAGGTTGGTGAAGAGGAAGGGATGGAAGTCGGCAAGCCAGAGGAGATATTTTGTAGGGTTTGGGAAAATAAGAAACGACGAAGGAAGTGCAGAAAAATAAATATATTTAATCTTAACGAAGGTTTTTAAAAACCGCGTAAACTATCCGGGGTTCTTAAAGCCGCAGCTAAAAAACCCCTAATAAAATTAATTTTTTTTGTAGTGGTTGTTTCAAACAATATTATCTTTGCTAGTTTTTTCTCACTTTGTGCATGCCATGATAACCCGTGTCGCTTTCAAAACCTACGCTGCACATAAACTTGTGAATCAAGTCTTAAGTTAAACATAAGTTTCGTAATTCCGTGAATGTTAGTTTGACAGTTAATTTATGATTATTGTAGTTTATCTTTCAAAAAGACAGTGCTCGATAACTTTTTTATTCAAGACAAAGAATCTTTAAAATCAGTTTCTTATTACCTCTGGTTTCAATATAAAAGATAACTACATGAATTTATCGTGATGTGGTAATTTTAGAATTTGTTCGTTCATGGACATGATTCACACAATATGGTAGAAGATAGAGAAAAATCATTGTGTGTGCCCGTGACTGCCATCGATAAGTTCACGTCAAAATTTGATAGTACGAGAAAACGATCTATGTGTACAGTAGATAACAAACAATGTAATAATGGAATACAATATTTATAACATTAAAACTACACTATATAATTTATAAAATCCATCTCTTAATTTATTTTTAAAGTTTAATTAAATTTTAAGTTTCTCATAAATTTAAAAACTTTTCAATAGAGTCTGAATTAAATTTTTATGAGATGAAAGAAAAATATTAAATAAAAAAAATTAATGCAGATTGTGGCTCAACCTGACCCTATCGGCCAAGTTAAACAATTTGACAGTCCAACCTGTCCTATATTTTAAAATAGGCCATAATTTTCGGCTACCCTAATCCTAAGTCCACATGACAATGAGCTATTTTAGTTCTAATTAAGCTTAAAAATTATTTCAACCTTTTAAAAAATAACATGAAATATTACTTAACAATGCTGTTAGTGTCTCTCACATGTAAGACCCATGAAAAAGAAAATATTTATAGTAGTAAATTTTAGTATTTTATTAGTAATAATAATTTTAATGGATAGAAAAATGTAAATTTTGGATATAAAATTAGTAATTTTAGAAGGAGAGGTTCAAATTTTTGGTAACTTATTTAGTAAATTTTTTTAAATTGAATAGTAAAAAGTAAATAGTAAATAGTAAAAAGTAAATAGTAAAAATAAATTTTCAGCATTAAGATTCCTTAGCATGGAAGAAATTAGTAGGTAGAAACTAGGATCAGATTTGGTGAGTAAATGATTAAAATATTATTTTTAAATAATATTAAAATAATAAATAATATTAAAATATTAATGAATAGTAAATTTTTTTTACTATAAATAGCCATAGGAGGGAAGGGTATTTGGCACCAAGAAAAGAGGAATCAAGTGAGAGCTTGAGAAATAGAGAAGAAAGAGTTAGGGAGAAATTTTTAGTTGCAAGAAGAGTAGAGGTTCTGAAGGGTTTCGGGGAAACAAATTCGGAGCAGGAGATTAAGTCTGGCATAGAGGTAAGGGGAGCTAATTTTTCTTGTATATGATTTTTATCCATGTTATGATAATGAATATGAGTTATGAGTATGTTAAAAATGTTGGTAATGGTAGTTATCTATTCACTTATATAAATTTAGTTTTCATGATTATAATTTTCTTATTTTCGAGTTAGTATGGTAAAACTTTTCTTTTAATTATTTTGACCGTTGGATTTAGTTAAAATTTTAATATATGAATCCTAAGACCTATTTCTTCACTTTGACCGTTTGGATTTGTAATTAGAAGTCTGTACTTAGAGAAATAAATCCTGCATGTTTGAGTAAATTAATTACCCCTGTAGATCTGTTACCGAGGCATCTCGGTAAAATATATAGTATGACTTATTTGACCGTTAGATCAACTTGAAAATTTTATATATGATTTCTAAGATATATTAATACACTTTGACCGATCGGATTTTTAATTGAAAGTCTATGTTTGGAGAAAATAATTTTTAAGTTTTGAAAAAAATCTGATGAACACTATATTTCTGTTCTTAAGTTATCATGGTAAAAATTTCATATCTATTTTATTTACCGTTAGATTGAGCCCAAAATTTAGTATGTAATTCATAAGACATATTAAGTCATTTTGACCGTTCAGATTTGTAATTAAATTTCTGTGCTTAGGGAAATTAGTTCCGCATTTTGAGTATAATTGAAAACCACTTAAAATTCTGCACCTGAGTTACCTCTGTAAAACCTCAATATCTATCTAGTTAACCGTTGGATCAACCTGAAATTTTAATATGTAGATTATAACAAATAGTGAATTATTGTGACCATTCAGATTTGAAATCGGAGTTACAGATTTAGAGATATTAATTTCGTATCTTCTCAGGGATCTCAATATTGCTTAATTTCTATTTTTTTGATATCTATATTAAATTTCGGTGTTAATATTATATGCTGTTGTTTTAAATCTGTAAATAAGAAATTTGTTAAAAACTAGTTGAGGAACGCTTTGGCTAAGGAAAGATTTGGTACTTAAGTTGTCTATTGTGACGCACCTCTCTTTCCTGGAAGTCTACTCGACAAGTTTTTAACTTAAATCCTATTGAACAGATTATGTACTGTTAAATTATTGTGTAATATATCTTGTTGGAATATATTCAGTCTGTATGATTTCTGAAATAATTGGATTTCATTAGATTTGAATTTATGCATCTGAACATGATTATGAATTATAATGATGTGATTTATGTAGAAAGTATGTGAATATATGTGATATAGTTAATTTGTATGACTCTTGGGATGGATGGTGTTTGATGCATATTGGTGTATGCATTCTGATACGTTGTTGATGCATATTGGTGTATGCATTCTGATTTGGTGCATATTGGTGTATGCATTCTGATCTGTTATTGATGCATATTGGTGTATGCATTCTGATTTGGTGTTTGATGCATATTGGTGTATGCATTCTGATCTGTTATTGATGCATATTGGTGTATGCATTCTGATTTGGTGTTTGATATATATTGATGCATGCAATGTGGTTTAGTGTGTAACTCGTATTTGTTTATGTAATTTGATCTGGTAAAGTGAGCATAGTATGGTTTGGTATCGAGGTATGGTTATTGTATTGAATTGTTAGCTCACCCTTACTTGTGTGTGCATGTGAATGCGATGATCGTATAATGCGTGATATTATACGGGAGCAGATGAAGGAATGTCGTCTGGAACAATACCAATGAAGAAAGAGATCGAAGAATAAGTTAGAAGAATCCAAGTTATATTTAGGAGTTTATAGTTGAAATCTGAGTTTAAAATATATCAACTATGAATTTTTAAGTGTGAGATTACGGGATGTTACCGTAAATGTAATGTTATAATATATAAATTATGAATTATCCAATGTGAAATATTGGGATGTTACACCACATCCATAATATATATACTTAAATCAAGGAAAAGTTTATAATAATAGACAAAAGTTCATATATAAAATTTTTCTCAAAGAGGTTAAACCAAAATAAGAGCTCTACTCGTATGGTAGAAAATCATACAAAAACATATTTATATTGGATCACTAAAATTAAATTATGTTTTGTTATCCTTCAAGGAATTCTTGAAGGGTCTAGGAGGTCAAAATAGGTCCGGCCTATATATCTTATATATGTGAGGTCAAACTTTAAAAGTAATAGGAAATTTTCATCTGCATTTTCAAATTTCATTAAGATACCAAATACATCTTTTATATATATATATATATATATATATATATATATATATATATATATAATATTAAATAAGTTAGATAATCACTAATTATTACATATCAATCATATTTATTGTGTGAACTTGTATTATTACAAAAAAAAAATAGGTATTATATGATGATGTCATGTTATAAGTGGTTAGAGTTTCATATGGAAGATTATCCTTAAAGGTTGATGAAATTATAAGTAAATTTCAGCTTTATGTTATATTTCTTTTCTTTTATAAATGTAATGTGGAAGAGAGAGTACACAAATAATATAATTGGTCATATTCTTTTCACACGTGATGAGTTAGTTAATTGAGTGAGTTTGATAGATTACTTTTAATCTTTGTTTTTTTATTATCATTATAAGATCTGATAAAGTAGTTATCATCCTAGGAGAAAGATGTATATATTGTTAGGATGTGAAATAAGGATGACAATAGGTCGGGTCAGGTATGGATAATGCCTACTCGTTACACAACTTTAACAAAAAATTCACCTGTTACCCACCTAGTTACGTGCCAGATATCCATTTAAAAAATATGCGTAGGTATTTATGGATTCCCATAAATATTTAAAAAAAATATATTTTATAAATTTTTAGAAAAGAATCTGAATAAAATTACAAAAAAATATAATATAATATAAATTAAATATAAATTAAAATATAATTTTAATTAAGTTTAACATAATAAAATATAAATTAATATTAATTTTAATTAAATTTAATTTAATAAAATAGAAATTAAATTTTAATTTTAATTTTTTTACCGGTAATGGATACTTCAAGATACAGATAGTATGATACATGCACTCGAACTATTTATAAACAAATATTAAAATACTCGTTACCCGTGAGTACCAATTATTTACCTTGGATTTTATCTACGGATACCATGGGTACGAGCATTTTTCATCCCTAATGTGAAAGGGGTGAAAAGTATAAGAAATACAAATTTCAGGTTCAACCCAGTATATCCAGAACAAGAAAATTTGATTGTCCTTTAAAATTGAGAGACAAACCAATTTCTAATGGAGAATGATGAATATTGAAGGTAATGTGTGAATATCAGAATCATGATTTGTCATAGAATTTAGTTGGTCACCCTTTTGGTAGAAGGTGAAAATCAATTGAACACTTATTGCTTATTTATATGATTAATAGTCAAGTCAAACATGCAAACCTTTTTCTTACTCTCAAAAGTCATGCCAGAAAAATTGTGTTGTCTACTTTTGTCAAAGTACTATACGAAAAGACTAAGAAGACTCAAAGATTAAAGCAAAGCTCTGTCTAATGAATATCTTTTGAGAAGCCTTTAAATAGAAGATGATTAAAAAAAAGAATAAAGAGAATAACATAGAAAAAGAAAAGGCTCAAGCAGAGAAAAAAGCTCAAGAAAAGAAACACTCTCAAACTTCATTGATATATAAGCTTACTATTATAAGAAGAAAGAAGAAAGAGAAATTTTGTGAGTTTGTTAGATTGAATTGTATTGCATACATATCCTCTTTGCGAAAGTTATTGTCTAAGGATTTATTTGATTGTAAATTCTGAAGATAATTCAAACACTTTACGTTTAACTTAGTGAAGTTAAACGGTAGCTAGACGAGTGTGTCTAGTGAAAACCAAAAGTGGGTGAAACTCTAATGTTTAACTTGGTGAAGTTAAACGATAGCTAGACGAGTTTGTCTAGTGGAAACCAGGAGTGAGTGAAACTCAACTAGACAAATATTGTGAAGATATATAGATTATTTAGGGATACCAAGAGTGAGCGAAACTAAGTACTTGTCAGAGTAACAGTGGTTACTTAGAGTGACTAGGGATATCAAGAATGGTGAAAATACTCAGTTGTAATCTTATTGAAGATTATAGTGGAACCCTCTATGCTGTAAGTGGATATTGGACGTAGCTCGGTATAGTGAACCAGTATGAAAACAACTGTGCTTATTACTTTATTCTCTCTAAACATTTTTTTTACAAATCCTACATTTGTATATTACCTTAAGTACTACAAAAGCTCTTGTCACCAAACGTATTTTTTAAGAGCTAGTTTCATCAAAGCGCTACAACAAACATATTTAAACAATTGAAAAGTATTTACTTAAAGAATTTATAATTTGAACTAAATCTTAAAGTCGAGCATTTAATAACTTATGTAAACTTTTCAATTCTCGACAAAATTGTTAAATTATCTCCTTCCCAAAAATTTTCCTACAACACTATTCAACCCTCACTTCTAGTGTTTTTCAAGTACTTCATATATGACTTATTACAAAAGCTTAGTTACATACATAAATAAAATACAAGTCTTTCAATATCTTTTATCATCACTTTGAGTTCTTGGACTTGCTTTTATCATCATCAAAATTTACTCTTTAATATCGATCTTCATCATCTTCTTCTTTTGGCAACAATTTCTCCCTTTTTTATGATGATTAAAATATGTTTTACAATCTTTTGTAATAACCTGCAACTACAAAATTATACCAGAGAAAAACATTAAATAGTCTTAAGGAATCATGCTTTGCTTTAAAATTTTTCCCTTTTTTTTATTATAAACAAAAAATGAACTCTTGAGATAACTCTCTCTAAATCAGGTAAAGTAAAAATATTGAACTCCCACTAGATCAAACAACTCATACAATACTGAAAACAAAGGAAAAGTGATAGCAACCTCCTTGGCTAGGTTGAAACAAAGATAAAAAGATGCAATGAAGATGATCCCTTGGAGATTAATGGTTGGAATAAAGGTCCAAGGTTGCCCAACCAACGACAACTCTTTGGGTTTATAAATAGGAGGAGGTTCATTGGAAATATACAACATCAATGAGACCTGAGCCTAATCACATAAGGGATTGACACCACTCTTTACCAAAAATCTTAAGGCAATGGGTTAATGGGTCTTCACCTTTATATAGTACTACTGTATTTTCTCATTTCTATCTAATTTGAAAGTTAGACTCACACTTAGAATTCTAACCCTCACTAGAAAGAGAAAGTGGTTCCTTTGAGGTAGAATGAAAGGTGCTTTAGGAAATCAAGTTGATAACTTTGATGAGTTGTTAGTGAAAACCAATAATAAATCTATATGTAAAAGATTTTCTGACACTTAAATCAATACAAATTTATAAAACATCAAATATAATAATATAGAAGAGAATAAAGAATTAAACGAATATTTTTTTTGAAAATAGATATTTATGGACTTTTAAACCTTTGAATGAAAGATGAGATCAAATTGGTTATCCTTTATAAATAAATAAATAAATAAATAAATATATATATATATATATATATATATATATATATATATATATATATATATATATATATATATATATATATATATATATATATATATATATAGACATTCGAAATGTTCAAATATTTAATAAATAAGAAAATGTCAAAAGAATTCTATAATTAGATGAGTAAATAAATATTAGTAATATATTTCTTAATATCTTGAAGTCGACTTGATACAATAATATATTTTGAATGTTTATTTACGTACATATTAAAAAGTAATAAATATATTATTTTTAAACAATTTTGCGGAAATAATTTTACTCTTTCTTAATGTAAAAAATTGAAATTGACATACATACTGTCACATTCAATAATATTTTAAATTTAATAAAAAATATGTAATGTAACTTTCCAAAATGCGTTTTATCTCTTGAATTAATTGCTCATTTATATATACTTTACAATATTCTATTGCATGTAGTCCTAAAATATTTAATATATTATTAGTTATATAAGATAAGATTAGTTTGAAAGAAGTGTGTTTAAAAATGTATTTTTATCTTATAAAAATAAACAAACTTACGATATTTTAGAGAACAAAACAATAAGCTTAAAAATAATTGGTCAGAAAAAAATAATCTTCACATTTATAATCTATTTTTAAATTTAAATTTGATAATTTATTATTATATTTAGAACAATTTTATACAACATTGAAACATGTGAAATGTGAGGGGTATTTATAACACACTTCTCTTCCCTTTCCTTTCCCTGGCCTTTCCATTTCCCAGATCTGCTTCTTCCTCACCCACAGGTACTTCCATTAGGGTTCCCATTTTTACTCAAATTTCTCTTTTTCATTTCTATTCTTGATACTAATTTAGCATTTTATTTGCGATCTCTTGCTAACTCGTCAATCTCCCTTATTCAGATCCATTCCCAATTTTCAATTTCGTTTTTATTTTGCTGTATGGAATCATAGGTTTTAATGTAACCGATTTCTGTTCTGTGATTTATTTGAATCAACGCATGGCGTTGAGCTTGCTCCTGTACCGGGAAACATGAATGATAATTGTGGAACGGAGGGTCGTTACTCTGTTTCCACCGAAACAATTAGAATTATGTGAACATGGAACATTTGATTTTTATTCTGTTTTGCAAGTATGTGCTTGTTGTTTTGTGCATTGACTCCATGATTGGATTGGATAAATATATGTGTGTATATATATATTTTAAATTATTTTAGTCCAGGTTTTAATCTGTTGTCTGGCGGCCACCCCAAAAGCCTTGATGTAGTGCCCAAATTGTGATTTTGAATTGGTTTTAAGGCCTAAAGTTGAATGAGATGTAAGATCAATTGGCCGGAAGAAAAATGGTTGTAAAACAGAAATTTGGCGTCAATAAAGTCTGATCAGTTGTTTGTTTTCAAATTTCAACATTGTCAATCTATGTGCTTTTTGATTTTCTGGGTGTGCTTTTGTACGAAGGAAATGGAATAAAATAAGTACTAGGTGATTGAATACTAGTGAAAATTCATTTGATAAATGTTTACTGGGTGGTTGAATGTGAATGTGGTATGAATATATATTTGTTGGTTACCGCGTATTATTCACCATTTATTTTCTTGTTGTGTTTTTCCTAACTTCTGATCCGATCTTTGTCTGTTTATTTGAATGCAGAGACTACAGTTTAGGTTTAAAAGATCAGTTGAATAACATGGGTCGTGGAGTTAGCTATGGTGGTGGTCAAAGTTCATTAGGCTATCTTTTTGGCAGTGGAGAGGCTCCAGCTCCAAAACCTGCAACAAATAACGCCCAACCTGAAGTGCAGGCTGTAAATGATGTGCCTCCTTCAAAACCGGTTGAGGCTCCTAAATCAATAGACCCTAACAAGCCTGCTGGTATCAACAGTCACTCTACTGAAGGCCAGAACACTGGCAACTTCATCACGGTAATACTTGGTCCTCTAACTTATATTTAGTTCTCTTTTTTCCAAGTGTCAGTCAGTATTATAGTTTAACTCTGAAAAGAACTAACTATACAAAAAGCTTAAACTGTTTAAATGAACACACAGTAATGGTATTATATTATATCTCTGACACCTGAACTAATTATGAAAATTATGATGCCCTAAGATGGATTAAAACTGCTAAACTGCACACTTACAAAATATGTTGGTTGTCCCTAATGTGTTTTAATCGTCTTATATGTATTGGTACTATAATAATTTTGTTACCGTGTGTTTATATAGATGATGATTTAATTTGTCACCTAGCATGTTCGTAATTCTGAACAGTTAGGTCGCAATATGTCAATTTAGTTAGCTGTACTAATAATATCTGAACAAGTGTGGAAACAATCAAATATCTGAATGATAAATTTTTATTTGGCTTTGATTCTTATTGCTGTATACATAAGAATCAGTTGATTCTTATGCTTTTTCAATGAGGATTAATCTACTCAAATGAGGATAAATCTTCATGTATTTTACCTTGAATATCAGCACTGACTGTTATTTATGAAATATGTACTGCTCAGAATACTCGGTGTTGACTTCCTATCTCTTTATTTTAATCTAGTCCCACGTGTGCTTATTTGAACTGTCATGGCAAATTCATTACAATACCCCTCCTCATTGTACTAAAGTGACGATGTCTTGCAAAATGAAACTACATTAAAATGTTACTTTCCATGACATTATGGGGCCCCTGCTAAGAAGACTCTGTTATGTTTGGAACTCATTTGGACTGGTGTCTGAATTTCTTTTCCAATTCATCTGCAGGACCGACCCTCAACCAAGGTCCATGCTGCCCCTGGTGGTGGTTCTTCTCTGGGTTATCTCTTTGGTGGACCTGGAGAGGGAAAATGATACATTGGTTCGAATCATAATGAACGATTTATTTTGAAATTCAGGTCGTGGAAACATAATGGAAGATATGGTGTATTATAGGTTATGGGTGCTGGGATAAGTGGGTCAAGAGTGCTATATTTTGGATGTGCTAAACATCTATTACAGAACTGTGTTTGACAGAATTAAATATTTCTATTAAGTGCACATTTGCTTCCACTTTTTTCTCTCCTTTTCCTCGATATTCTTTTAATTTCTTATCGTGCAACGGAATATTTTGATGGCAAGAATAGGTCGTGCTGAAATCCAGGCATCATTGTAAGGTAGAGGAGTGTGTTTTGAGCTCTCAACCACAAGTTCGTTGCAGAAAGAGGAACCCAAGTATATTATTTACAAACGAGGAATGCTAGCAATATATATTTATTCTGAAAACAATCTTAAATACTAATTAAACTTTTTCTGAAAATTACAAAATTATGAAAATTATTAAACTTTAAAATTGAGTTTTGACCAATTCCATTTAACAAGTATTTTATTTAATTTTACAATGGGTTGAATATATTTTTTTTTTATTTCTAAACTTGTCAAAATATTTGTTCTACAAAATTTCTATTTGTTCTATAAAATTTCTATTTGTTCAATTATTGAGTTGGAATAAGTTCTGAGAGCGGTTTCAATTTGTTGAGTATTCTTCAATTTGTTGAGAGTAAAAAGATATGATTCTACTCTTTATTTGCAAGGTGGAAGAGGATGGCACGTTTCAATGTTCACAGAATATTGTCAATATTTCAGAAAATATAACCATTTTGAATTAGGGATTATAATACTTTTATTCGGTAATAATAAAGAATAGTGTAAGTGGAGGCTGAAATATCAACTCTCCTTTTATCAGTGAATTATCTCTGATGTTTTGTCAAAAATTGGTTTTAGACAAGTATGATAATGGTAATTGTGATAACTTAATTTCTATATTGCTAATAATCTTCTACTCTCGACCAACTATACACATATGTACATACATACACAAACGTGTGTATATATATAGTTACTGTAGTTACATAAACCAAACAGTAGAGTATTTTGTTGATGAAAATTATTAGTATTATAATTATTTAAAATATAAGACATGAATTTGTTTAACATAAGGACTAAAATCAATTTATAAAGAAACTCAGGAAAAAAAAAACAAATTTAATCCTTTTAGGATTAGTTATATCAGGGTGCTAGGAATTGAATTGTTCTTTTATTTTATATTGTCTTGCGAATCCTTTGCTGGTGAGAAATGAAAAACAAGTAGATTGTGCTATAAAATTGTTCTTCTTTACTAAAAATTAAAAAAAAAATATTGAAAAAAACAAAACAGGAAAGTTCCACTAGAAAAATAAGATCTCAAAATGTTTGTCGTCAGAAACAATAACAAGTGAGTGATCAAGGCTATCTTAATTTACGTTATGCGCAATGAAATGATTACATCAAATTACATATTTTCTCATTGATTAATATACATATTTTTTATTATTAAATTTCAAGGGATCTAATAATTAAACTAGGAATGGCAAATTGGACTTGGATTATCTTTTCAAAGAGGAGTGCGTATAAAATCTCAAAGTGTCTAAGACTTATTTCTTGTTCTTCCCCCTTACTTGACAGATTTTCCATGAATAATTAACTGTTTATTATATAATCCAAAAAAGAAAAATAATATTTTGATATAGATAAATTTTTTACATTTATTTAATATTATCTTTTCTTATTCAATAATACTTTTTTTTCTCCTCAATTAGTGATAACCCTGTAATCATTGCCTTTAAAGCATTTGTCTCTTCTCCCCTTTGTAACTAATTTCCATTAGTAATAAGAGTTAGTTCTCATTATACTATGATATAACCCTAATATTGTTGGTACCTTTTTCCTCCTCATTAATGACACTTCCATACTCTCTTTTTCACCCCCATTTCTTTTTACTTTTATTTATAGGAAAAAAAAAATTATGTATAAACTAAATATATTTTAGAAAAGATAGGAATTATTTTCCAACTAAAAGGCTATAGGGTCGAATTGGACAAATAAACACGATAAAATGAGAAACGTACTAAAATTACAACTTCTACTTTAACACTAGATTGGCAAAACGAAACTTCTGTGAAGATTCTGGTTCACTTAGAAGTAGAAAGCACCAACACTTAAAACAAACCCTTATAAAATGTCCACACATGAAGGAATTTAAAGTACTTCCTCTCTGTACGCACAACAGTTTTCAAATGTTCATGAAAATGGAAATTTCAAGGAAATTTCTCGCGTTCTATAAATGGTCCTATTCTGGTGAAGCAGTTCTTCAAATGATCCAACATCAGAGAAACCTTTTGTGACACTCCTCTGATCAACCAACATGGCTCTGCAAGGACCTGACTTTGACAAAATCTTTCACTTCCTCTCCATTTGTATCTTAGCTTTCATCAATGAAGGCTCTTCCTCCCTCTCCAGTGCCTTCATGAACGAGCCATGGTCATGGGGTGTAAGCATTCCCATCAGTTTGTACGTGAAATTTGCTCTTGAGATTCACTCTCATCTTGGAATCTGTGTTGGGATCGGAGTACCCTCTTTAATCTATTGGGGAGCCACACGCGGTGCCATAGATTGGTACTGGCAAGCTGCTTTGAAGTTCAACCATGAGATTTTCAAAACTTGCTTGTTCAACATTGTCATTGGCCTGTTACACTTGCTGGTGTCAAAGCTGGCTAATTACATCATTGAGTGGGTGAAGGATCACAAGGTTAACAATCGGTACTTGTCTCATTGCCCACTGATTTCTAAGTTGGACTTTGATTCACTCTCTCAGCACCCTTTGCTCAGGCCAATTTCTGTCAAGTATTTGTTTCTGAAGCTTCTTGAATTGCTCAGCGTCTTCTTCTACAATGGGAACATATTGCTCTTGAGTTGGTGTTTCTCAGGACAGCTTTACAGTTATGAAGTTGGCAAAGCCATTTCTTGGGTTAGCTTGGGAAGCTCCATGTTTGTGTGGATTAAGGCTTTACTGAGTGAACTCGGAATGCAACAGAAACCACCTGAAGAGAAAACATGCATGAAGGATGAGGAAAAGGTTCAAAGTGTGGACACCAAAGATGAAGCAATAATCTGCTCATCAGAATGTTGAGGTGAGTTAGTGTCACGTATGTGACTCAATAAGATCATAGTTTCAAGTGTATCAGCAATGAATTGTAATGAGTAATCTATCTTTTGTATATATACATATATAACATCTTGTTATTGTTTTAAGTACGACAGTTTTATGTGAGTGGCATGGGTACTAAATGTTGAAACATTCTCTGATGTTGTGTAGAGGTAGTGATGAGTTAGGGAATAAGGGTTTTAGTGTGTTCTTAATTCTGTCAATGTTTTCATGAATGAGGACTGTCTCAATTTATTATATCAGTTCATATTTATTTTACATGAGCTACGTTCAAACATAGACATAGTGTATCTTAAAAGAAAAGAAAATGTTTTTTTAACAATTTTTTTTAAAACTGGTAGCACGTCATCGATTCATTTTAAATATGAATTTTTTTTTAATAATTTCCTTTTTACAATTTTTTGATAACGCATAATGATTTCCGTTTCAAATATTTTTCTAAAATTAAATTCAATCAAATCAATAAAGTAGCATTACATTGTAAAAAAATTGTTAAAAAAATTAATATATAAAGATGTTTAAATATACGAACTAATAAAATTATCACTTTAGTTTAATCAATTGTTAATGTTATTTTGATTAGGAGTTGTGATATATTTGCACCATCTAATAAAAAAACCATATATTCAATATTTTAAAATCATATTTATTTTATTTTTTATTTAAAATTCTAGTATACATTATTATATTATTAAAGTAAGTCGTTAAATGGAAGTAATTTTTTAAAGGGTGTCAAAACATTATTTTTCAAAAGAAAAAGCATTGGAAGATATTTCTTGTTTATTTAGTTACGACTTGAATGTAACTGTCAAATATGTTTTAATTTATTTTTTTAGAATTTTTTAGTCAGAACTTCTTAATGAATAATAAATTACCATCAATCATATACATAAAAAAGTAAAGAAAAATACATACAAAGTAAACGAAACCCATGAAATAACAGTTAGGAACTAATAAATTTTTTTTAGTCAAGTGGTTTATCGAGGATTAGGATTTAATGTTTGCACATTATCTTTAAAAGAATCCAATCTATTCTACGCGAATTTGATATTTGTACAATATTTTTAATTTGATTTAAAAGGTTTGAATGTTTTATGTACTTATTGTCAAAACAAATTTTACAAACAATTCACTTATATTTTGAGTCAAAGTCACAAAAATATTTAATTCACAGGATTCTCGCGTTGTATTGATTATAATCAACAAATCATGCATTTCTTTTTAGTGATAATGTTTTGATATATTTTAGTTGTTAAGATGGACTAATGGAGAAATAAAAATATGGAAATAATGTGGAGAATGATAGGTTAAAAAGAGAATGGTAACAAAGGGTTTGCAGGAATGTATATTGCAGAAAAGTAAATTACTAAGATAAAATAAAACTGATAAAGGAAATCAACAAGAACGGTGATTCATTGTTACAATCAACATTTATTTTATTATTTTTTCTTTTCACGACGTTCTAGAATATTTGAAATTGTATCCATATTTTGTCATCCCTGTTCTACATTTAACTCCCTTATTTATATTTTTCCCTTTTTGACACTTACTTAGCATAATAAAATAAAATAAAAGAAAAATATATAAATTTGAGTAAATTCTCCTTGTTACCGATTGAATTGAAGATATAAGAGTTTTGATAGTGAAGCTAACATTGGGATTGAAGATTAGAGACAGTGTTATTCAACTAAAGCTTTTGATTTTAGTTATTTATAACTGTATTCTAGACTTAGCTTTTGTATTTTACATTTAGCTTTGTTAAGATAACAAGTTAAAAATTAAAAAGAGCTTAAGATTAAAGCAACATTTTTTTAGAAAACGCAATGGAATAATCGATTATCACTTGGGATAATCGATTATCCTAGTAAACATTAGAAATGACAATGTTCTATGGAATAATTGATTATCGTTTAGGATAATCGATTATACTAGAAGAACAACCCTTTTAATGGTTCGTAGGTAATAGATTATCAATTGGGATAATCGATTATCTTTAGAAAAATACTTTGAAAAGGTTCGTAGATAATCGTCTACCACTTGGCATAATCAATTATCCATGCTAGTTGTAAGAAGACTCTTGAGCTTCTGATTTATTTTCAAACTGAGCCTATATATACCTCATATGAGCTCTTCTAAAGTTATGAGAACTTAAAACCATTTTGAGAACTAAGTGCTTTGTATAAACTCTTTCTGTTTTAAGTGAGCTTGAGAAACTTGGTGCTAAGTGAAAGGAAATGTTGGTCTTAGTGTGTCTAAGTGTAGTAGCACATATGTTCAGCAAAGTTTAGCTTGTCCATCCTTGTGTGTGTCAAAAGGAGGTGTTGTCAATCTTTTGTCAATTGTGAGAAGTTTATTCTAAACCTCTATTCTAATTCATTTTATAAATTATTGGTTTATTTCTAATTATTAGTTAATCCCTAACAACTGGACATATGATCTTTTTCATCTAATCTAGTATAAAAGTTACATGTGCAAGTTGTTCTCTCTTATTTAATTGTTCTTATTTGTCTTGATTTTATTGTTTTGTGAAGTTATTTTTTTAAAAAGGAAAGTTCGTTTATAAAGAAGCTAGTTTTATCAAAAAACAAATTCACTCCCCATCTTGGTTGTTGTCGGACACCAAACATTTCGTTGTGTATTTCCAACAATTGGTATCATAGCTTCCTTTGCTAGTTTTTCAAAAAGTTTATGAAAATGGCTAGACAACACTAAGTTTATGCTCAAGGTGCCATCATCAACATACCTCCACTTTTTACCGATGATAAATATTACTTTTGGAAAGTTATGATGCAAATATTTATGGAGTCAGTTGATAGAGGTGTTTGGGAAAATGTTTTAAATGGACACATTATCCCCACTATTATTGTGAATGATGTGCAAGAAGCTAAACCTTACTTGTAGTGGATAGTGAAGACAACAGACGAGCTCAACTTGATGTGAGAGCTTGTATGATAATTTCCTCTGCTTTTGTGTTAAATGAATTTTATAGGATCTCTATTTGCAAGACCAATTAAGAGATGTGGGAGGTCCTTCGTGTCACTCATGGAAGAATTGATGAGGTGAAGCGTGCTAGAAAGAACGCATTGATACAAGAGTACGAGATGCTTCAGATGTAGCAGGGTGAAACCATCGTAGATGTGCAAAAGCAATTCACACACATCGTCAACCACCTCTCCAGACTGGGTAAAACTTTTGAAAATGATGAACTTAATGGTAAAAAACTAAAATCTTTGAACATGACTTGGCAATCGAAGGTTACTACGGTAAGCGAGTCTTAGGATTTGACTTCTATGTTAATGGCAGTGCTATTTGGTAAATTAAGAGAGCACAAGCTCGAGCTAGGTAGATTAATTGTTGAGGACGACCAAGGCAAAAGGAAAAATCTATCCTTTAAATCTAAAATCTCCAAAATAAAAAGTCCAAAGAAGGATGAG